>NW_026889750.1:4005000-4265000 GCF_033153115.1 Saccostrea echinata
GTATTACAAGGGGGAAATCGGGTGAAAAACAGCAAGGCCAAAGTTACTCAGGTGAGCGTTGTGGCCCATGGGCCTCTTGTTAAAAAAAAATATTTTCCTTGTCTACAAACAATAATTAAATTTAACTCATTATAAGCATTTTTAATTAGGATGTATACTTACTAAAAATAATGATAAGCTACACAATAGTAAATGGTCAGCATTATGATGAGAAAAACTGTCAGAATGGAGTAAAATATAATGCCCTCATTTTCCTGAAAAATACAATAAAAATGTTTTCAAACATAGTTTTGTTTTATGTACAACTTAAAATATTGAATGTAGACAATTACATACCAGGTATCTGAACTCTTCTCCTTGAATGTTTCAATTACTGTAGGGTATTTTATGTTTTGGAAATGTTAAAGAAACAGGCACATTCTCCAGATAATCAGTAATATGTAAAAAATTTCTCTCACACTTTATAACCTGAGCAATTAATTATATTCAGACCTCATTATTTAAAACTCTATGGGACCAAGGAAAAAAAATTCAAGATATCAGATATTTGAGATTAAAAGGCTAAAATACACAGAAAGAGGGTTGGGAATTTCAACTCACTTTGACATATCCCAATATTCAAGATACTGAAGTTTGAGATACTGAAGTTCAACTGTATGTGTATCATAGAAAAAATTCTGACCAATTTAAAAATGTTCATGTGATCATATATTCACAACTCACCTCTTCTACAGCTGAATCCCAGTATTTCTTACAAGTGAGAAATGAGCAGACATTTTGAGTCATATGAGTTATCAGGAATTCTGTAGCATTTTTACTTAAACCATCAGGAACGCAAGCACTCATCAATTTCTGTAGGTAGAAAAATGATGCAAATGTATAATAAGTATGTTATATTAATCACATTTGATATAAGCAAAACAAGTAGAATATTTTCTTTATTACAGACATATGGTGATGTGTAACAGGAAAGGACAAAAATGGGATGGACCAGACAGGATTTGAACCTGGGCCCCCTGAATCTCTGGTCAGGTGCTCTACCAACTGAGTTTTCTTGCCACCGGTGATCGAACCCCATCTAGATTCCATTGCATTTTTCTCCTTTCCTGTTGCATTTTGTGCTGTGCCATGCCCTGGAAGTAACAGGTGAAACACCTGCCAGGGAAGAATCTGGGTTGGCATCTTAAGGGGGTGAAGACCTTTAAGGAGGAAGGAATAAGGCAGTCAGATGGGTTCGATCACCGATGGCTGGATAGCTCTGCTGGTAGAGCACCTAACTGGATATTCAGGAGGCCAGGGTTTGAATCCCAGCCTGGTCCATTCCATTTTTCTCCTTTCCTGTTACAATGGACCAAAAAGTTACAAACTGAATTATATGCAAGAGGTACACAACACTTGCTGACCGACCTGAGACACTTTTCTAAGTGACGAGTGTACAAGGATTATTGCTCCAAAATAATTCCAAACCCCTGCTTTTAAAATTTTTTTATCAATAGATGCATGTATGTATTATAGATGCTTGGATATCAAGCAAATAAGATTTGTCATTTATTTTTAAGTAAGTCTTGAAACATATTTCAACCTCAATCCTGACCTACAGGACCACCATATAATCTTGAATCAAAGGTCATAAAGACACTTACAAATTGATCGATAAATTTTAACTTTGTTCCTGTGAGAAAATGTTTTAAAAAGTTATTTTTTCAATTATATCTAACAAACAGAGAGACAAAGGAGACAAATTTTGACATATCACCAGCGTGAACTAGACTCGCGTGAGCTAAGACTCAAGTGAGCTCCGAAAGTGCATCAGCAGAATCATAAATATGCATCTTTATATTATTTTTTAAACAAATAATATAAAGATACGTATTTATTAAAGGTGATAAAAAGAAAAGTCCTTTCCTAGCCTTAGAATTGATACACTACCTCACAGTCTTCCATTAGTTCTTTCATATCACTCTCGAGACATAAAGAAACATCCCAGAATTCCTTTCTCCTCCTGCCGTCGAGGATGTCACATCTCATGATGTCACAGTAGTCAGCAAAGCAGACAGCAGACTTGTCCTATTGATATTCAAAATCATATTTACTGAATATCAAATACTGATTATCAAATATTTGAATTAATTTCACTTTTCTTAAACTGCACTCACAACATGTACTCTTACAGGATAGCTAGAAATTACAGCAAGACCATTGGTAACCATGTTTGAGACATTCAAACATTTGTGATTTTATGTAATATTCTAGGTCTAGAGTGCCATAAACTGTTTGTTTTCTTAGAAACGCATGAAAGGACTTACTGAACCCTGTACAGACTACAGTCAATAACACATCTATTTCATATACAGAAGAATATATATATATTATCTACTTTTGGGGCATAATTTGCAATTACTTAAACTCCTTGGGATACTTTAACTCATTATTATTAAAAATTCAATGAGAGCAAATTCTTGAAAGTAGTAAATATATTCTTGTCAAATTGCAATAGTTTCCTGAAATGACTGCATTGTATCAATTTCCTGAGATAAAATATGAAAAGTGCAGGGAGCAAATTAATCACAACTAGAGTTTGAATCAACTTTCTTGTTTGAGGCCCTTAAGACAAATTTAAAAAAAAAACGCAATTATGGTAAGACTGTGAAATAGAGGTAACTGTGTTCATGTAAATCAATCTACAAATGTAAAGTTTTAAATTATCACCTATTTGAGGTCATTAAAAATTAATAACAACATGCAAGCATAAACTTCTATTTGTACATGCATGTGCATACTTCTCTGACAAATTCTGGATGTTTGTTGTCAAAATGTCGATCTAAATAATCTTCAGCGTAGAAGCCCTTTCCGCAGTAGTCACAATACCACTTGGAAATTCCTTCAGAAACTTTGTTCTCTTCTTGCAATACATATTTATCTCTCTCTGGGGAAAACTGACAGGTGTCAGGTATACTGGTCTTGGCTTGTTGAAATAGAGGATAAATAACCTGAAAAGAAAATACATGTATTATTGTTTTGACAATAGTACTTAATTGTGATTACATGTATCTGGCCAATGTGTCTTATTCTGCCAATTACATCCAACAAACACCATGTTTCAGTGATAATCTAACTGTGTCTCAGGACAGGCCCTCACCACAGTTAGAATGCCTCCTGTATACCTGTAATGAAGCAGAAAATTGCAGCATCGCTCCGAAACGATTTTGGAGAAAATTAATGAAGTTGCATTGAAAATAACAGTCAAATTAATCATAACAAACCTTTTTGAGACTGTAAATACCTTTCATCTAAAAACTGAATCCATATAATGGAAGAATTCAACACTTTTTCACCAATGTTTTTTACTCGTTTCAAATTTACACACTATGTTGACATTCGGAACTCTCAGGATTTTTCATAGTAAATGCACTGAGTTAGAGTTATCTCCCATATTTTCTTTGCTACATAGACAATACACGGAATGCATTCTATCGTTAAACCGGGTCCATAGGACATTTATAATTTTAACGATAGAACATTCTATCTAAAGTATTTATAAAATAAACAACACCAATGTGACATTAAAAAAAAACTAAATCTCTGTTTTATGTCATACTTTTCAGAGTTTGTGAATTGATACAATCTTTTTACACTGTGTGTCTAAAATGATGACGATTTTAGCCATTCCTTATTTGTTATTTAACCATTTAATAACATCTCAATTGACATTAATATTATTATGTAAAAGGAGAGGAGAAAATTTATTGCTGGTCTGAGAATTGAACCTGGGATCCCTGCATTACTAGTCAGGTGCTCTATCCACTAAGCTACCTGGAGGCCTAAATAACTGATCCATGGTCTATGTAGCCCAAATCATTACATTTCTCCCTTTGTAAGACAGCTTCAAATGTAACATATGACAGGAGAAAATTTATGGCTGGACTGGAAATTAAACCCAGGAACCCTGCATTAGTGGTCAGGTACTCAAATCACTAAGCCACACAAGCCAACTTCCCTATTTCACATAACCTAAATCAATACATTCTTGAATTCTAGATACAGTAGTCAGCAATGTACTAACAGGAACGGAGAAAATTCATGGCTGGACAGGGAATCGAACCTGGGACCCCTTCCTTACTAGTTAAGTGCTCTATCCACTGACCTACCCACACCAGTATCCATGGTCCAGACCACTACAATTTTAACTATTTCGAGAAGAGTAGCTAACACATATTACAAGCTAGCGTTTAATATATCTGATACATATGATTTTAGCTTTAAAACTCACTTCTTTTAGCAACCTGCGAACAGTTCTGGATCTGTCTCTAGGACAATGTCTTGCACATGACGACGATGACAACAGTGACAAAACCTGAAGAGACGTAAATCACTACATGTAATCAGTATAAGAAAAAGATGTGCAAATAGTACGTCCAAGTTGTAAACTAAAAGTTAGGAAGATTGACAAGGAACAGTTAAATCATTTAAAATAACAATGGATAAGTAATGTTTTAGGATTTTCGAATAATGAACAGTTTAAAGATTCGTTAAACAATACTCACACAAATCAGAAATGTACAGAGATTTATGTACATGTTAAAATTTAAAAGTGAAAGTAACAGGATGTTTGAAAGATGAACCAAATTAAGCAAGTATGAATAACTTGTGAATTTCCGGATGCTTCAAATAAATTGTAATATAATAGAAAAAATAATTTTTACGGTAAAACTAATTCTTTAGATTATTAAAATATTTATAAGTAATTTCAATTCAAAATTATTATTGATAAATCAAAATTATCACACTTTGTTCTGAAATTTTACGTCACACAGATGAACAACCATGACAGGTTTTAAATTTATTTTAAACTACTCATTTCCAGTTGTGATTGATGCAGGTGCTTGTGTGTTCAACACTTAATGACTTATAGCCTTTTTACCCTTGAATATGCAAATGAATATATCTTTATTATAAGAGGTAGAATATCCACTGTTTAATCTCTCATCCCATATCATACATATTACACGAAATACAGAAACCGCAGGTTGTGCATTGATTCTGTTTGGTGATCATATACGGCATAGTGAGTGAATGTACGTACTGATGATTTGAAAATAGTCACCCAGAAATTTGTCGACGTTTTATAATTATTTGTAGTGATGGGAATAGGTAAGAATTTCATAATCGATGATCGTACTAATGTAACTAACTAATTATCAATTATAATCGAACATTTACTAAGTCTGTCAATTTAGTTTATAAAATGGTAGGAATGGGTGAATAACTACTTTCTGTGTTGTTCCAGCTGTAGTTAGAATCTAACTGTGTCTCGGAACAACCCCTTGTCCTTAGGACAATATCACTTTAACGATAGAGCGTTTTATCTAGTCCAGCTGGTTTTTCTTTCATTTTGTAGAATCCAAAGTACGTCCATACCTGAAAATGAGCGTTGTTGCCCGAGTATGAATGGAATGTCTGTTCGTCTGTGCCACTATGATACACAAATAAGTTAACAGACTAGTCGCAGCTGGAATATTTGGCCTTAAAACTATTACGCTTGTAAAATAAAATAATTAACCCCAGGGGCGTAGCTGCCTATACGCAAATACCCAAGTGCGTACACATCATTTTCCAAAAAAAAGGGGGGAGAGAAGGGGGGCGGTATTCGAAGAAAAAAAAATCTCCGTTCTGTACCATCCAACAAATATCCGTGTTTGTGTCATACTGTTTCGATTTGAAATCCTTTATTAAATCATTGCCAAATCCAAATAAATCATTCATTAATTTTTAATTGTTGTTTAATACACTGATAATTTTTTAAAAATATCTTTTAAAAATTAAATTTCAAACACATCGTTGAATGCTATAATCTACTTGTATATGATTTATATTGCGATATTTTTTGTTAATAATTAATATTTAGTATACGTGTTTTTGAACGTTTAAAAAGAGTATGTGATACCAATATATCGGTTAAATATTTAGCCTAAACTACGTTTATACAATAAGATTCAATGGAAGTATTAACTTTGCGCTAAAACAATAAATATTAATTTAACGTCTTTTATTTTCTAAACAAAAGCTAACTGACAATATTTATATTTTGCAAGAAAATGAATGAAATATTTTGTAAAACTCGGAGCTTCTGGGCCCTCACCAGCAGGCACGTAGTATCAGGGGGTGGGGGTGAGCAGGGGGTAGTCTGCCCCCACTTATCCCATACCTAACCTTTTACTATTGAAAATGTTTATTGAAAGGGTGGTCCCTCCCCCCTCCCCTTTTTGTTAGGTCACCTGAGTCACTCAGGTGACCTATTGCTATCCGTTTTTGTCCATCGTCGTGCGACGTGCGATGTGCGTTAACATTTGAACATTTTTAGCTTCTTCTCTGAAACCGCTCAACCAATTTCAACTAAATTTGGCATATAGCATCTATGGGTGAAGGGGAACAAAAATTATTAATTTCATGGTCCCTGCCCCCCTGGGGCCTGAGGGGTGGGGCTAAAACCACCAAAATTAATGCAATCTTTAAAAATCTTCTTCTTTACTCCTGGACATCAAGCAGTCAAACTGTTGGCATCATTGTAATAAGCATTGAGTCCTCTACCAAAATTGTGAAATTCATGGCCCCAGGGTCAGGGGTTCTGGTGCTAGGGCGGGGCTATATAGATCACATAGTGAAAGTGCATTATTTCTTTGAAAATCTTCTTCTCTGCTCCTGGGTATTAAATAAACTAACTAAGTATATAGTTATGATGAGTAAGAGTGACTCTTCCAAAATTGTGAAATTCATGGCCCCAGGGGCAGGGGTTCTGGTGTTAGGGTGGGGCTCTATTGATTATATAGTGAAAATGCATTAGTTCTTTGGAAATCTTCTTCTCTGCTCCTGGGTATTAAATAAACTAACTAAGTATATAGTAATGATGAGTAAGAGTACCTCTTCCAAAATTGTGAAATTCATGGCCCCAGGGGCAGGGGTTCTGGTGTTAGGGCGGGGCTCTATTGATTATATAGTGAAAATTCATTTATTCATTGAAAATCTCCTTCTCTGCTCCTGGGTATGAAATAAACTAACTAAGTATATAGTTATAATGAGTAAGAGTGCCTCTTCCAAAATTGTGAAATTCATGGCCCCAGGGGCAGGGGTTCTGGTGTTAGGGTGGGGCTCTATTGATTATATAGTGAAAATGCATTAATTCATTGAAAATGGGTATTAAATAAACTAACTAAGTATATAGTAATGATGAGAAAGAGTACCTCTTCCAAAATTGTGAAATTCATGGCCCCAGGGGCAGGGGTTCTGGTGTTAGGGCGGGGCTCTATTGATTATATAGTGAAAATTCATTAATTCATTGAAAATCTTCTTCTCTGCTCCTGGGTATTAAATAAACTAACTAAGTATATAGTTATAATGAGTAAGAGTGACTCTTCCAAAATTGTGAAATTCATGGCCCCAGGGGCAGGGGTTCTGGTGTTAGGGTGGGGCTCTATTGATTATATAGTGAAAATTCATTAATTCATTGAAAATCTTCTTCTCTGCTCCTGGATATTAAATAAACTAACTAAGTACATAGTTAGGATGAGCAAGAGTGCCTCTTCCAGAATTGTGAATTTCATGGCCCTTGGGTCAGGGGTTCTGGTGTTAGGGCGGGACTCTATTGATTATATAGTGAAAATGCATTAATCCTTTGAAAATCTTCTTCTCTGCTCCTGGGTATTAAATTCAGTAACTAAGTACATAGTTATGATGAGCAAGAGTGCCTCTTTCAAAATTGTGAATTTCATGGCCCCTGGGTCAGGGGTTCTGGTGTTAGGGTGGGGCTCTATTGATTATATAGTGAAAATGCATTAATTCTTTGAAAATCTTCTTCTCTACTCCTGGGTATTATTGAAACACATTAAATACATAGTTATGATAATCAAGGATGCCTCTTTCAAAATTGTGAAATTCGTGGCCCCTGGATCAGGGGTTCTGGTGTCAGGGCGGGGCTCTATTGATTATAAAGTGAAAATGTTTTAATTCTTTAAAAATCTTTTTCTCTGCACCTGGGTATTATTTAAACAAACTAAGTACATTGTTATGATAAGCAAGGATGCCTCTTCCAAAATTGTGAAATTCATGGCCCCGGGGACAGGAGTTTTGGTGCTAGGGCGGGGCTATATAGATCCTATAGTGAAGGTGAATTATTTCTTTGAAAATCTTCTTCTCTGCCCCTGGGTATTGCTTAAACAGACTAAAGTACATTGTTATGAGTTATGATACACAAGGATGCCTCTTCCAAAATTGTGAATTTTATGACCCCAGGTTTAAGGGTTCTGGTGAAGGGGGGGGGGGGGGGGGGCTTCTATTGATTATAAAGTGAAAAAGCAAAATTTCTTTGAAAATATTCTTTTCTTCTTCTGGTTAAAGAAGCAAAGAAGCTAAGTGTATAGTTATGATGAGCAAGTGTGCTTCTTCCAGAGTAGTGAATTTCATGACCCCTGGGTCAGATGTGCTGGTGCGAGGGTGGGGCTCTTGATAATTTAGTGAAAATGCATTAATTCTATTAAATAATCCTGTTTGCTCCTTAGTGTTAAGCAGATAAACAAAGTGATGATGAGCAAACATATGATCCCAGGGTCAGAAGCTCTGGTGTTTTGGGGGTGGGGGGTTGGGGGGGGGGCTCTATTGATAATATAGTGAATCTGTAGTAAAAATGCATTATTTATTTAAAAATCTTCTCCGCACCTGGGCATATCTGAGGCAAACAGAGTAAAAGTTTTTATAAGGAAGGGAATTTTTACCAGATTTTTGAACATCTGGACCATTTGGTCAAGTGTTCTGGTCCTGGCCAGGGCTCTATTAGTTTGTATTCTACTGAGAGGAGTTATTCCCCTTTGCCATTTACTTTTGATAATTTATCACTGAAAATAATGTACTTGAAAGGTAAATAGAACAAGAGAATTATGCAAAAACTTTTATTGTATAATACAAAAAGTACTTTCATAGTTTTAATGATCAGATAGACTTGTAAGTAGTAGATAAATAAAAATGAGACAAAAATAACTTGTCTTATTAAATATTCATCAAAGACCAAGAGATGCCAATGTAAGAGATTTCAACAAAGGATTAAAATAGTACAGAAGCATTGATAATTTGTTAATATACTGTATAGTGATAGTGATAAATGGGGAACAGATTAGAACCTAATTTATGAACTGTCAATGAATATTAAGACCAATTATTTTGTTGATCATGATCACCCTATTTTTCTTGCTTTTGGGCAACAAAGCTTCACCTTTCAGTTCATTTTATACTCTATGCATCCTTGAAATTGTTGTATCATACTCAGGTGACCGTTAAGGCCCTTGGGCCTCTTGTTGAAGTAAAGTTAAATCATGGTAATTTGGTAATATATTGATAAAATTTTGATTTGTGAAAGTTGGAACCTCCCCCTGCTGTTCTCTGCGTACACTTTATTTCCATGCTGGCTATGTGCCTGAACCCGATTACCGGTAATCGGAATTAAAACTTTGTAATCGAGCGCTTGGATTATGCCAGCAATCGACTGATTTTCGATTATAATCGATGATTGGAACACCACTAATTATTTGTTTATTTATTTTGTAGATATTTAATTCATAGCTCAACGTAATTCTGAATCAGCAGTTATCTCAATATATTGGGGTAGTATGAAGATCAACTGCACAAAAAATTCAAGGATCATATCTTTCTAATGTATTCATTAAAAATGTGAAAACATTAAATTTCCTCTGGAGAAGAAATTTGTTCAACTCAACTAGCATAATGTTTTCAAGATACTTCAATCTGACAGGGGTGTGTCAGCTCTGCAGGATGAAATCAGTTAAGAAACCATTAAAATTCATGTTTAAAAGGACGTCAAAATTCAGTAATTTTTCTACACTTAATCAGCAAATATACAGTCGGAGGAAAGATATAGGAACTTCAGCATATATGCCACTTTGTTCCTTTAGTACATCAAATACTGTGTGGAAGCAGAGTGGCCATCAAAGTGGTCAGGAAGGAGAGGAAGACTTAGATAGCAGTGAGGCTCAGTCATTGGAAATTCCTGAAATTGGTAAGTTGTAAATTGTTTAAAATATATATTGTTCTGAAATAGATCTTGCTGCATTGATCACTGAGGGACACAATTGATTGAGCATCCACTTATTATAATACTGTATTTGGAACCTGGGTTTAATTTTAAAATTCTCTGTTGCACAGGAGTTACATGTTATAATCCTAGTTCACATTTGAATTACTGTATTACTCGCCTATAAGTCGGTCCGCCTATAAGTCGGTTGTATTTTTTAAGCTTAAATCAGAGGGATTGACCCACTAAAATACCAATCTTTTTATAACTCGCATATAAGTCCGATAAAGAGTTTTGGACTAAATTTTAACTCCCCAAAATCTGACTTTTAGGCGAGTATATACGGTATGAATTTCAATTTCAAATGAGCTTCACAGGTGTTGGAAGAATAAATTACTAATGCAAGCTCTTATTTATCATGTTTATTGGTGAACTTACAGAATTATTAGAATCAATGGAATGTAAAGGTATATACATTGATGAGTCATTTCCTAACATTATGCAATTACTTTTTGCCGATGATGTAGTAAATTTTGCAGATACTGTTATTAATTTACAAAATCAAATTAAAGTATTAGAAAAAATTTTCTATAAATATGGCATGAAAATTAATTTACAAAAGTCAAAGATCATGGTGTTTAGACGTGGAGGTATAACAAAAAGTACAGAGAAATGGTTTTTTGATGGAAAAGAAATTGAAATTGTACCATTTTTCAAATATTTAGGGTTATATTTCACAAGTACAATGACATGGGAATTGACAATGAAGTCTCTGTGTGTGTCGGCAGAAAAAGCATTGTTTACTGTATATAAATTTATGAAGATGTACCGGTACAATGCATCATATAAACAAATCTTTTGCATCTTTGATAGAATGATTGTACTTATTTTGACCTATGGTGCTGAAATATGGGGGTTTGAGTTATCTAAATGTATTGAATCTATACATACGAAGTTTTGTAGAAGAGTATTAAGACTCAAGAACAATACACTTAAAATAGTTGTCTTAGGAGAACTAGGGCGATATCCTCTTATGGTACAGTACTTTAAGAAATTTATTGCATATTGGTTAAAGATACTTTGTATGGAAGATAATAGATACCCAAAAAGATGTTACTTATTTTTACTTAAGTTAAACAATGTTGGTAGAATTAGAGGTAACTGGGCATCAGAAGTGAAGTCAATGTTATTTAGATATGGTTTCCATTATGTATGGCTATATCAAGGTGTAGGTGATAATGTATTATTTTTAAAAGAGTTTGTACAAAGAGTACAGGATAACTATATGCAGGAATGGCACTCATCATTGAGCTCCTATAGTAAATTAGATTTTTATTGTAAATTCAAAATTCTTTTTGAACCGGAAAGGTACATAGATGTTATAAACAATACGTCTTTTAGAGAATCACTTTGTAAATTAAGAACTTCTAGTCACTGTTTGGAAATTGAACATGGAAAGGTACATAGATGTTATAAACAATACGTCTTTTAGAGAATCACTTTGTAAATTAAGAACTTCTAGTCACTGTTTGGAAATTGAACATGGTCGATTTAAGGGTATTCCTAGAGAAAACAGGTACTGTCTCTTTTGTCAAATAGCATATAAAACTTGTACTGAGGCCGGTGGCCTGTGATACTCAATAAATATCTTGAATTGAATTGAAATAATGCAAGCATATTCCATTGTTGTTTTTATGCTTGTTCACAAAATTAGTGTTGATTTTAGATGAAGTTTTAGAAGAAGACAAAGAGTATGAAGAGTGTTTACAGGAACATTTTCACTACGATGGCGTCCATCATTCACTAATGGTCATTCATCCAGGTTTGAGCAAAAGTTTCATTCATAGTTGAGTCTAAATACAAATGTTTAATTTTTACATCAGGGATGATTGATATATTGACTAGAAGTGACTGAAATTAATTCATCCATTTTTAAAGATGATTTTTTTCCCTTTAAGCCATTAGATGGGGAAGAGAAAAACCACGATCAACTACACCAGAACTACAGTTGAGTGAGGCCTGCGCTCTGGTTCATTCTCTGCCAAAATGGAGAGTAGCTGATACAGTAAGATTTTATGACTGCATTTCTGAAGGAGAAAATAGTTGCTAGAAGCAATAATATTCTGGATTTAAATTTATAAAATTGATAGGTTTTGATTTAAAGGAAATTATTTTTATTAGCTTTGTTAGGTGACCTAAGTCACTTGGGTAACCAATTGCTATCTGTTTTTATCCATTGTGTGTCATGTGTAAATTTTTTACATTTTCAACTTCTTCTCCAGAACCACATGTGCAATAAAGCATTCTTAGGTGAAAGGATTATAGGTAAAGAATTTGCATGCTTACAATGAATACTTATCCCTTTCCCAAAATTATGAAATAGGTGCCTTCTGGGTCCAGCATTCAAGGTAGTGTGGGGCTAACTTGGCCAAATATTGAAATACATTATACTTTTGAAAGTTTTATTTATTCATAGAGATTTGGCAGACAAAATGTTTACTTGATTATAATAAATCTTCTATCAAAATTTCCAAATTTATGGGCCTCTGGCACCTGGTTTTGGGCCTAGGGTAGCATACGTGTGATTCTTCCGGCGGGAGACAAAATCTCCCGATATTTCACCCCCCCCTTCCGCCCCTCCCGATTAATTTTTAAATCTTCCGTGTTTTAAAAATTCTTCAAATTAAATATTACTTGCAATATTTTTTATCATGTTTCATATAATTGCTTAGAATGAAAAGAAATTGAGATAACAACGCCATTTTCACAGCAGTAGGCTTCGTAGGAATCAACATGAGGTCGTAGGCTTCGTAGGAATCAACATGAGGTCGTATAATTAGGTTGTAAAAATTAGTGATATATCAACTTGATAAATGACCATTGATGCTTATTACTGAATGCAAAACATTGTAATTAGTTGCTAAAATACCCAGTTGCCCGTCTTCTAATGCTGCAGTGGTCATTAAAAGATACAGTTATAATGTAGGTCACACTCTAGTTAAAAATAGATCAAACTACAGGGTGTTGCTAAAATATACCTGACTCTAATTTGTATATTTTTTGAGAGGGTACTTTTATTTCATCTGTACATATTCTAAACAAATTACTGACATAGAGTTTGTTATATAAAACCTTAGAATGTTTTACTTCACTTACTAGTTGATATATCAATACCAAATCAAAAATAAAATTTTATCCAATGTTTTAATGATGCTGTTAACTCTTAATTAATTTACTAGTAAATGAATTGATTTTATTTTGAATACTCAATTTCACTTCATTTGAATAAAAACTTTATCATATTTTTCTTAAAACTAGACAACAACTTTATAAAATAAAATTTGTAAAGTAATAAACTGGGAGAAGGTATTTTTTCCTGAATTTAGAGGGTTGGATGGTCTTTTGCGATTTGAAAAATGTCGATAAAAAATCTCCAGCTTTGAGACCCAAACTCCAGCTGAAAAATTTCAAATCTCCAGTTGTGATTTTTCAGTTCTGTCACATGTATGGGGTAGGACTAAGGTTGTCATATATTGATATTGACCCATGGACATCATGTAACAAGCAAATTCTTAGCATGATTACCGGTATAATGAAAAGTATAGCCCTCTAATGCATCTATAAAATAATTTTGATACTTCCTGGGGCCAGGGATCAGGCCTAAGGGTGGGAGCTAATTTGGTCATATACATGTAGTGTATATTTAAATTTATTAACCCCTCGCAACGGAGTTGGACGGGATATAGTAACACGCTTGTGTGTGGGTGAGTAGGTTAGTTTGTCCTTTGTGCGAAACAGAAGTGACGTAATTTGCATCGGGATCAATGTCAAATGCTGCCTTGATTTATAGATATGCCCTTTGCGAGGGGATGCTCCACTTTGTGGTGCCCTTGTCTTCTTTACTCCTGAACTTACAGCAGACAAGCCAAATGAATGTGATAATGATTGAAAGAGTTCCCACCAAACTCAAAAAATGTCACATAAATCCAGACCAGTTCCAAGCCCAAAGTGCTCACAGTCTGAGAAAACCATGAAACTCAAGTGACTGTCAAGGCCCATGGGCCCCTTATTACACATAGTTGATGAAATATTTTTCTAACTTGCACAGAATAAATTCTATTTGTGGATTGGGTTGTCAGCCTGTCATCCAATGCAGATATAAACAGATATTGTATATTTTATTTACAGAAGATCATAAAAGTAAAGAGTCATCGAGGCTTTATATTTATGAAGGGACAATTAGAGGAATTGACAAAGCTAATCAAAGGTCGCACGGACATCTCAGCAGTGTTTGTAAATGTGGACGTCTTAAAAATCAATCAAGTGGCAATGCTGCAGGGTTCGTGGAAACTGCCAGTATTTGACAGGTTCTAAACTATTAGCAGATTAATTTAAGTAAATTTCAATTATATTTAATCTGAAAAGGGTGAGATTATGAGGTACATACATGTATAAAAGGAATAACATATTCCCAGTAAGCTTGCTATCCTTATTGTTGTAAGCATTATAAAGTTGAAACTTTATAAATAAAGGCTACACATTAACTTAAATGATTTAAATTTATGATTTAAAAAACCAAACAAAGGATGATGTGCCATATGGCCCCGGATAAGTTAGCAAAAAATAAAATACTGTATCTAAATTTTACTCTAATTTTTGCATCCACTTAATCACTGATATGTGTACTGCATGGAATAGTACTTTTAACGAAAATGGAAACATAATTTGGAAGATTTTTATCTTTATTTTGAGTAGGGGTACCATGTATACATCCAATTCCCATTGAATTTTGGCCCCGTCCCACTCTTTGAAGCCCTTAAAATATACGAGCGCAAGTAGGTACATTTTTCTCCTTTGGATGGTCGCTGTATTTTATTGAAATCTACCTATATGTGAAAGGAGAAAATTGTACCTAACTGCGCTCAAATGTTGTGTTTAAAACATTGTAAAATCTGGTTGATCTTCCCCAATACGAACAGATCAACGAAACATTTTTTTCTGACATAAGAATAAATTCATATGCTAATCGAGGCACCGGCGTGACTTTCTAACCGACCAATCAGCTAAATCAGTTGCATTACGCGTGAGTACTACAAAAATTCAAGGAAATTTAATGCTTGGAAAAAAGGCATAATTATTTTTCTTGTTTTCCGATAAACATTTTTTTATTCATTTGAGTCACAGATTAGACACGAATCTACAATATCTCTGCTCATAATTACAATTTTTTTTATTAATATACATTATATAATTTCATAGTTTTGTAAAGCATTGTTGGGCATTGGCTACAAGTATTCCCCGAGTGAATACATGTTTCATTGTGAATTTCGCGACCCAAAACGGTTAACACTGAGGTCCCATACGTATTATCATGTATAAAAAACCTTTGCTGACCATTAAAAGTTTGAAATGTAGTAGAGATAATGTGTGAATTGATCTAAGCCATGTGTCTGTGATAAAATGTAAACGTGTAGTAAACCTTGTTTTGTCGTTCAGTCATTGGATTGGGTAAGCAACTATGTGCGAAATAACAATAGCCATATAAGGTAGATTCCTCAGACATGCATACCTCTATTGTACTAAGACCCGCCTATTCTCTTTTCATAAAAGATCCTATTGTCACAAACCAAGTCGAATTTTGCTCTCATGGGGTCTTAAAAATCATAGATAATGCAGTAATCCTCATAATTAAAATGTGTTGGAACTATCAAAACTATTCAAAAAGCGTCGTATTTATTCCCTTTTGTTTGAAAACTATCAAAATTGTTGTAGAATAAGTATAATTCGTCGTAGAAAAAGGGGCCGCAGAAAGCAGTTTTGGCACATCATCCTTTCATAGTGTCAGTACTTATATTTACATAATTTTCAGGTATACTCTTGTTCTCCACATATTTAAAGAATACGCACAAACCAGAGAGGCCAAACTACAGATTGCTTTAGCAGAGATTCCTTATATCAGGTACTTACAGAAAACTGAACAGCTTACATTTCCAGATGTATTCATCACATTTGTCACTAAATTCAAATATAGAGCTCAGAGTTTATACCATTTCCAACTTGAATTTAATGATCACACTTTTACCTCTGGCTATCTAATCTCATGCAATATTTACATATATACTGTAGAAGTACTTTTTTTTCCACGTGGTATTAATTTACACTATGTACGCCGTTACAAATTCTCTGCCAAAATTTATCCCAGCATACATGAAGTACATTTAAGGCATAGAAGCAATTTAAGAAATCTGCATAATTTTCTTCCCGTGGATTGAACATAAATTGTGATTCCACAGAATTACGACCCCATGGAAAAAAGTACGTTTACAATATATCCAATCAAGATACTACTTTATCCCCCATTATGGTTAAAGAATTCTTAAAGAAATACTTATGCATCTGTGTGACTGTCTGATGCAGAATTTATTCTATGCTTTCTTGTCTCAGGGCATATCTTTAATAAAGTTTAATATTTTTTACCATCAGGAGATTTCTGAATTTTTTGTTGGCAGGAAACCAAACATGGGTGAAATATACACTTTTTTCAACTTTGTTGGCAAATATAAATGACAGTGAGAGAAACCAGGACTTTTGTTAGGCATATTTGCAACTATAAATATATTTTCAGGGGTCGTTTGGAACAGATAAATGAAGGTCAACATGACCACCTGACTGGGAAGACACATTATGTTGTGTCTGGTGGGTTCAGATTCACCTATATACAGAAAAGACAGGCTCTAGTCTCAGTAAGTTTATCTGTTTTCATTATTAGACAGTGAAAATGGCAGTGAATACATGTACTTACTATCGTGATTACCTCACAGTTATCTAACTTACTACCACTCTTTTGTGGTAAAGTAGAGGAAGCTCTAAATCTCACAAGATTTCTGAGGCATATAACATTATTTACGCTAGTGACAATCAATTGATTCAAACAATCAGTATGCTGAAAGTACAATGTATTGTTGAGGGTTGAACTTTAGATAGTAGGTTGTCTTATAAGGAATGTTTTGTTTAGAATATTTTATCAGCTTCCACAAGTAATGATTATCCGAAAGAAATGGTTGAGTTTAATAAGAAGAGTTGGCTTAAAGTGAAAAGCATCAATAAAAATGTAACACATAAATGTAATCAGATATGAATACTAGCTCTTCTTAGGGTAGTTCAGCAAAAGTTCAGCAAGAAATTTTACCAAAAATTCTTTCTTATATCTGTCCTTATAAAATCCACGATGATCAATCCCCTGTTGTATTCAACAGCATAATGTCCGCTTCTAACAGACTTTCCTACCTCCACCCTTATTAATTGTGAATTGTTAACTTCAGGCAAGGGAGAGAAGACTGAAAGGAGAATTAGATAAAGTCAAACAACAGAGAGAAATTCTGAGGAAGAACAGAATCAAACAGCAATACCCCACTGTAGCCGTGGTTGGATATACAAACTGTGGTAAGCCATTTGCATCAGGTTATCATATACAGGAAGAAAATTAGCACAATAAAATTTTGATTCTTAAACAGTAGCTCATGTTTCTAGAAAGTTGGATCAGCTGAAAAAAAAATTTCATGATTTGGTTTGATTTCCAAGGAAAGACAACTCTGATAAAAGCCTTGACGGAGGATGAGTCTCTAACACCAGAGAATCGATTGTTTGCAACACTAGATGTCACTGTTCACCAGGGTTACTTGGCAAATCTTCAAAAGGTTCTTTTTATTGACACTGTTGGTTTTATATCGGACATCCCAAATAGTCTTATGGATGCTTTCTCTGCCACCTTAGAAGATGCGCTAATAGCCGTAAGTATTTTCCTATCAAATTTGAAGAACATTTTTTGACAAATCTCTTTCTGTCTGTTGTGGTGTACTTTTCAGTCACAATAGAAAATTATAAAACAGTACATGATCCTGTACATCATGGAGAGACTTAGCAATATTCAGATTCCCTTGATCAGGTCTAAGGAAATAGGTTTGACCAAGAGTAATTCAAATCTTGGTAACTACATGTATATACATTTTTATAATACATGTACTGATATGAAAGTTAATTCATGATCAAGACTCCACCCATGTCACTAATTGGCAGTTGATAGCCAATGTTTACAATTGTCATCTGCCTCCTAAAGTACAGTAAAAGCTGTATTTTTTCTGTGATAATGTCACTGATTGGCCTATCTCAAGGTTGGCTACAAGAACATGAAAATAACACCTGCTCTGGGGGCAACAATAGTTAAGTCAAGTGAAATTTAAGGACTGAGAGAGTGTTAGTATATTTCTTATTTATAGTAGTATAAGGGGAGGTAACCAGTAATAACTTATTTTCAGGATGTTATTCTCCATGTCAGAGATTCTAGTCATCCAGATCTTGTGGCACAAAATGAAAACGTTATAAACACATTGAGGAAACTATTACCTGAGGAGAAGCTACAGAATATGTTGGTAGTCAACAATAAATGTGACCTTTTAAGGTAAAGTCATACATATATCTTTTAAAGAAATGGAGAAATTCAAGATACAATTGATACTCTGTTAGATTATTTGAAGCATGTGGTATTAAAAGTGCCTGATTAATTATCTTCCATGGGGGAAATAAAAATCAAAAGGTATTATACATGAAAAGGGAAAATAGATATTGGAAGCTTTGTGGTGATAGTGATCATAATAGCTGTAAGTAATGATTGCAATATTCAGCATTTATTATACATGTTTTAAATAATAAATAAAGTGCAGATAAGTATATTGATCTTCCGGGCTATTACACAATTGAACTTTAGAAGCCATATAACTTGATGGGGGCCATCAGAAATTATCAAAGTTTTGTACAAATTGGGAGAATTTCTTTTGTCTATGACAGTGAGCATGAAAGCTCAGAAGGCCTGTATATATCAGCAGTGACTGGTACAGGAATAGATGTCCTTACAAAGAAGCTGGAGGAGGCAATCATTAAAAGTACCGGGAGAATGAGGAAAACCTTCAGGATACCTGTGGGAGGGGAACACTTAAGGTCAGATTTATCAAAGTTCATATACAATATTACATAACATAAACCTCTTTGGTCCATGTTTGTACATGTGTAGAAGAAAGTACGCTTAAAGTTTTACAGGAATATTCCTTTCATTGACAAATTCCTATAGTGGTTTATTCATATTTTATGTTTTACTACTGTGTATGACCTTGACCTGAAAGATTTCTTCACCTTGACCAAATTTAGAGCTTCCATAATTCAGTTCAGAAGGTAGAGTCAGAGCTAATGCTGCGGATTACAAACAAAATACCCTTGAAGGCATTTGAAATGAATTCATTTAACCAATTTTGTTTTCATGGTTATCCTTTGGTCCATTAATTTATTTCACTTGTAAAGTTAAGAATTTTGATGTCTTTACAGTTGGCTGTATAAAAATGCCACAGTGCTTTCAACAAGAGATGGTGAGGACGGACATTCTTATTTAGTGGAGACAATCATCAATACTGCAGCTTATGAGAAATTTAAACATCTTTTTTCTAAAAATAAAAGGAAATCTTGATGCTTAACTAAATTTTTATATTTTGCTTTGCATTTATCTTTCAATGTGCCAAAATAATTATGCAAGTTTTTTTTTTTCAAAATTAATTGTAATAAATATATGTCCCAGTAAATTTGAGAAATGGATTTTTTTCATTCATTCATTGCACCTATTAGAAGCATACATGTACATGCCACAAGCATACATGTACTTAAGCAAATTACAAGATTAACCTGCCCATTTCTTGCATATGATTAAATGTTGAGAACGATCACAGATTCAAAATTCAGTAAAACACACTTATAATGAAGTGCCAGGAACAGATGATTTTGCTTCGTTATACATGTAAGTGTAATTCATTATATCCATGTTAAAAATATATCTTAAAGTCACGGGGAATGAAAATCACTTAGCTGTACGTGTCAATTCATTATAAGCATGATTGCTATAAGCGTTTTTACTGTATGTAGCACTTTTTATATGAGAGTGAAATAAATGTACCAGATATTGGTACATATGATTGATCCATAATTTGGTAGAAAGATGGCTAACTATTTACTATCTGTGGATATTACAAGCATCTGACTTTAGAAAGTTCAACTCAAGACTGAAGATCAACTAGAAACTAGTAATTTAATTGACATCTCTACCTAGAGTTACCCTTCCTTCTACTCAAATGCCTTTCTATCAATGTCTGAAGTCCTAGTTATGGCTAAATGGATGTTTTTTTAAATCTTGTATATAACGTACATGTGTATTTTTATAGCAGTTGATTTAAGTTTAAGAGTTAACTTCCCATGAAATTTGAAATCTTTTTACACAATTCATTTAAGAAAATGAAAATATGTTTTATAGGCTGAAGTGACAAATAGGTCCAATGGGCTGGGTGTAATGTAAATCTATTTCTATTGTAACTACTATTGTTTTTGTATATATACACGTCACTATAATAAAATATTTACTTACTTACTCATGCAAATTATGAGACACCTAACAGAAGTGTTTGCAAGTGTGGCAGTTACACGAATTCAATAGAGCACCTGACTAGAGATATAAGGGGCCCGGGTTTGAATCCCAGTCTGGTCCATCACATTTTTCTCCTCTTCAGTTACATTTCGTGCTGTGTCATGCCCTGGAAGTGACAGGTGAAAGACCTGCCAGGGAAGAGCCTATGTTGGTGTCTTCAGGGGCCAAAGACCTTAAGAAGGGAGGAATGTGGCGGTCAGATAGATTCGATTGCTGGTGGCCAGATAGCTCAGTTTGTAGAGCACCTGACTGGAGACTCAGGGGGGGGGGGGGGCCCAGGTTTGAATCCTAGTCTGGTCTGTCATGTTTTTTTTTTCTCCTGTTACACAAGTGAAAGGAACAACTTTGGCTAGTTTGAATGCTCAACCACTTCAAATGGTAACATTTTAATACTGCAAAGCTGTTCATCGTCATTTAAATGGTACTCTATTTGTGGAAGTCAGACAGGTATGATGTGGTCCGATATTATTCGTAGAGCACTTATCCATAGTTCAGGGACCCTTGGTTTGTATCCTGGTTTGATCTGTCTCGTTTTCTTTCTTCCTGTTACATTCTGTGCAATGACCAGATGTGACAGGTGAAAAACAAGCTAGGGATGAACCAGGGTTGGTGTTTTTTAAAGGAAACAGACATTTAAGGAGGATGGAATGTTGATTGGCCAGATGGCTCTAAAATATTACTAGAGGTACCTATTTCAAGTTCACAGCCCAACTTTGCAAAAGAACTTTAATTATGACAAAGACCAAAATGTAATTTTGCTAATAACTCTCTTTAATACAATCATTTACAAATGATTTTAATCCTTTAAAAAAGAATTTAGAAAAAAAATATTTTAATGCAAGCAATTTTTAAAAGAATAATTAATTTTACATGATAATACAATCAAGTCAAATTTTTGTTGTAAGTTCTTTTGTAAAACAGGCCCCAGGAGACCTTCATTAGACCTTGGTTTGAATCCTTGTCTGGTCGGTCACATTTTCTTCCTTCCTGTTACAATTTCATGTAACATTTTTCATGATTGATTACTTATTATATATCCAAAGCTATAATGGACTCAATTCTTATAAATTAAATTGTACAGCAATTTTATTATACAGTTAACAGACAGACAAACAGCTATTAATACAGTTTTTGACAATTTTTTAACGACAAATTACTACCCAAATAACCTGAAATAAATTTCAAATCTTTTTAAGAAACAATAACACTATATCTGCAATAAACTTTATATAAAATATAGATTCATTTTTTAGGAAAGTAAAATCATACAACACAAATGCAATGTTTGTACAGGGTACAAGACAGTATCAATTCTGATCTACTTTCAATGACACGGTCCTTGAATGATTCATGAAATGATAAAATGAATGACCATCAGTATCTGTATTTTGTTGAGTAGTCTTTGGGTGATATCACCAGACCTCTTCCCTTTCTTGCTCCTCTAAATACCGTTTCCACAATGTCAATGAATTCCTGCACATCCTCCATTGACCAGTTTATTTTATTGTTGTTACCAGTTCCCAAGTCTATCATGATGTGTTTGTTTCTATAGAAAAACATTATGGTGCAAGGGTCATACAATTCATACATTTTGTTGAAGTCTGGTACTTCTGAAATATCCACTAAGTAAACCACAGCAAAGTTTTTCATTTTTTCAGCACACTTGTACAGAGTTTCATCCATCACCATACAAGACGGGTCCCAATCGTGTCCAAATCTTATCACCACTACGCGATCCTCCTCTGCTAATATGGCCTGGTCGACCTGCCAGCCATTGTGAAGATGTTGAAGCATGTAAGACATGATGACCTTTTGAAAAATAAATAGAAATAATATCAAAATACCTTTCATGCTAACGAGAATAAATTCAATAATAATACATACAGTAGGGCTGGGACGATACAACTTTTTCTATATCGATACGTATCACGATATTTGAGCTACCATACGATATGTATCCTGATATGTTGAATTTGTTATAAAATGTTTTTTGTATTAAAATGAACGAAACATTTCTTAACAAATAAGAATAACTTATTAAAAGAAGTTGTATATCTGTTGTAAAACAAAATAATTTTACACAAGTGGTATTAATTACTATGTATCTCATATTTATACTTAGCATATTTTATATATTTAGCCCAAAATGTTAAGTAAACAAAGAAAAACATGTCAGAATTTTCTGACGATATTTCCTCATACGCATCGATATGCGTATCATCCTCGCACTGAATCGATATCTCGTCCCAGTCCTACATACAGGACCGACATAGATACAATCTCAAGGCTACAATAGTCTAAGTTCTAAACTTAAAGTGAAATAAAATGATCGATGTTCGCCTTATCATACATGTATGTGAGTTTGTTTTCATTTAGGCCCTATAAATAACTATTATAATAAACAAAAGCAAAGTCGATAACGACTTGTGACTTGCATCAGGAATATTGAGAAACGTTCAACAAACTTCCAAATAAATACGAAAGATTATGGAGTACAAAGAGAAAAAGAGTATTGTTTTCATATATTAAATGAAAATTTACGTCAAAACACATCATAACTGTTATAAAATAAACAATAAAACACTTACAGTAACAGTATGTTATTTCCAGGCGATTAAAACGCCACCTACCAATCATCTAATCATATAAGTAAGTCGTCCTTTGCATTATTCGAATCATGGACACAAAAAAAAAAAAAGAAAGAAAGAAAAATTTAAAAAATGTAAATGTTGTCCCAGTGTCAGTTTATACCAGAAAAATGACTTATGAATTAAGCACAAGTATAAAAATATATACAGTAGTTGAAGGTTATGTTTAAACAGCTAAAAACACGGAGTATGCAAAATTTGTACTGATTTGGCATGCGGCAGTTTTCAATAGATCTGTTTACCAGTTTCAAAATAGTCACAAAATTATTATGGTAGAATTTATTTGGAATCAAGTTGTATTGTATTCGAGGGTGCAAAACAACATATATCTGTTGTAAAACAAAATAATTTTACACAAGTGGTATTAATACCTGTAGTTCTTGTATATATTTTACCTTAAATTCTTTATGTTTCAGTCATATTCATTCATATTATGTATGACAACAAATACAAGTACAACGTGTAGCAATTCAAAAGCTCACCGAATTAATATTTTACGATTGCAAAGTAGACCTAAATGTTTTTTTTTTCTTTAAATCAACTGATATAAATTTACTTGCGTTTGGAAAATCAATATACAGAGCAACAAACCAATCATTAAAATCCGTTTCCTGCTTTAATACTGTTTAAAATTCTTATACATTATTTATCATGTTTACAAAGTATTCAGTTTTATTTATTGTATTTTTATTTCCTTTTAAAGTGCGTCAAGCAATATTTTGTAAACTCAATAAATGATTAAATAATCCCCTATTCTCCATTTATAGAACCTTTTTATTTTAAAATTCAATGCACTACACTAGATGTACAGTGTAGATATACTCAGTAACCTCTTCCTTTATTAAAAAAAATGGCTGACTTTATCTGACATTGAGGCTAGGTCCAATTAAAACTGTTTTCACGTGATTTATTAGTTTTTCGATTACATAACATGATAAACTTTACCTTCTTTGCACTTTGATGTAAACCGTTGTCAAGATTCTGCTGAATAAACTAACAAAGAGAGAACAAAGCTCCGTTAGAACCACGGATCGTTGGTAGATGTGTAAACCAATCCAATTTTTAGTAACTTTTATTGCATTTTAAAGTTCTCTTTAACGGAGTGATAAAAAAGGAATACATATTTTATTAGTTGCATACATGTATATATGTCGAGAGTATCCAGTATATATTTTTTATCAAGATATTTAAACATGTCAAATACAGTAATTTTTTTGCTCTCATACATAATTCTCAATGAAAAATCTCAATAAAAACTATATTCTTATAACGGTAATGACTGATGACGATGATATATAATTTGAACGTAACAATTCATGGAGAGCGCATTTCTATGCATCTTCTCCAAAGCAGAGAGAGAGAGAGAGAGAGAGAGAGAGAGAGAGAGAGAGATGTCAAATAAATACATGTACATCCCAGTCAGAAAAATTTCCAACCCCAAAATTTCTTGACACGCCAAAAAAAAAAAAAGAAAAAAAAAAGAAAAAAAAAAGGCTAAATTCCCTTTCCAAACGTATCAAACCCAGAAAATTTCTTGACAACAACAACAACAACAACAACAACAACAACAACAACAACAAAAAATCATTTTCCAAACGAGAACCGTGGTGGTGATGGTGGGGTCCACGTTTTCTAGGGGAAAGGGGTTTCCAAAGTCATTTCTTATTTGCTTCTGTATATACTTTTAATTACTCTGCAAATTCCAGGGGGACCCCCACGACCCCCCCCCCCCCATTCTAGATCCGTGCATACAAGGGTAAATTCATAATTTAAAGACGATAATGACTGAAAATGAAATACAAGTAAAAAGAAGAAAACAAGTATCTGAAATAAGATTTCTTTGGAATATTCTTTTTTATTTTTTCCCTTGATATTTACAAAGCTTCAAGAAAACATAAAAGATGACCACAAGCGAATAGATTTTTTATATCGATGAAATGTGTTTTAATTCTTAAATATAATTTGTGTGTATTTATTTTCTTGTAATTTGTTACATCCTTATATTTTAATTTGGTACATTATAAAATTGTGTTTTCCCTATTTTAGTATTACATGTATAATGCATAAAATTACTAGTAAAAAGCAGAACCATGCTTTCAATTTACAAAACATTAAAGATTTATGTGTAAATAAAGAGCCATTTAACGAATATGTTAAAAATGTCCTTCGGTGCTATTTTTCTAAATGTAAGACTTAAAAGGAAGTTGTTACTTGCCCGTTCATATTTAAATTGCCTTGTAAACCAAGATAAAAAAATCAAATATTTTAACACGACTAATTTACCTGCCAGGGTCTTTTGGATAGTGTTGGAAATCGACATAGTGTATTTCTTTCAACATTCTATTGAAAATGTAATATATATATATTATACTGTAGACTCACTGATTGCTTTAAAAACTTAGGGACTTTTTCTTCTCTCTTCCCTGTCTAAAATTAATGAGGACATTTTTTTCCCTTTATGGCATATCAAATTTCCAAGTCTTTCCAAAGCTAAATACGTTGTGAAGATTCTTTTACATCAAAACGAGAGAGAGAGAGAGAGAGAGAGAGAGAGAGAGAGAGAGAGAGAGTTTGAGATGGTTTTATTCTTTTCCCCCTGAATCCATGGGTAATAATTTTGTTTTTACAATCTTATATATACTTCAGTATATTCGTAGATCT
The DNA here is from genome assembly GCF_033153115.1 of Saccostrea echinata. NCBI lineage: Eukaryota > Metazoa > Mollusca > Bivalvia > Ostreida > Ostreidae > Saccostrea > Saccostrea echinata. Next base: position 4,030,904 of record NW_026889750.1, read on the forward strand.
ATTAGTTAGCGTCATCTTCTTTGGATCAAATGCAACTTATAAGTAATATATTCACCAAAATGGAAATAGCAAGATTAAGAAATTAAATACATATGTAATTAAAGAAATTTATAATTGGACATTATATTGAAAAATATTATTAATCTCTGTAGATTGAAGAAATACCCATCCTACCACATTTCTACCGGAAAATATATAAATTTTAAAAGGTTCATATATGGCCGCGTAGTTCACTATCACCTTCGAGCATCGACTGAAGAGTAGATGGAGCGATAATATGATAGAACGATAAAGATGAAGTGATGGCGCGACAACGATGACGCGACAGTGCTATGTAGATGGTGCCAAAGTGTGATGGGGCGAAAGAGAACATCACTTCATCGTACCATCGCAACATCGCTATCGTGTCATAGCGCTATCGTTCCAACTAGCTGCCTTTGTACCACCGTCATCGCGCCATCGCCATCGCACCATGGCATCATCGTCATCGCAGCAAGGCGTTATTGCATTATCACGTCATCGACCCAAACCTCGATAGTGCGATGTTGCGATAGTGAGCTACATGGCCATATCCAGATTCTAGGTTCATGTTTTCTGAAATATTTTTAGCTTATACATACATACGCAAACATAACTGAACAGTGGTCCGTATGTTTGTTTTTCTCTCTTTCTGTCATCTTTCTCATATTTTTGATATCTCCTAAACTACTTGACCAATTTTCAATCCCATTTGTAATAAAATATCTGTAAAAATTGATTTAAAAGATTTGGTAAAATGAAAAAGCATGCCCTCTCAAGAAGGAAAAAAAATACAAATAAAAAAATCGTTAACGTCAAGGATGAAGGGACCAAATTGGGTCAGAATGAGAACTTTTATTTTTAGAAATACTAGTACACATGTACTTCAATAAAGGTGTCTCTATTTAATATATGCTCATGCAGCAGATATTCAACCTTGTTTTCTTTTCACGATCACTTCCTTTAATTTTTTTATTTTTACATGTATATCTATAGTATTCCCAGAAAATATTGGTATTTTTGTGATATCATTTAAAATATTGTATAAGTAAAATAAACACAACTTAATGCTTAATTTTTACCAAAAGACAATACCTCCTATTTTCTTAAGATTTATACAGTTTTCATGAATTAACTTTTTTTTCTTGTCCGCTTTTGTTCTGAGTGTCCATTTTGAAAGCCTAATTTAGATGTGTATTATATAATTAAGGGATTGTAAAACCCGGTGATATTTCTGAAACACTGAGTATTCCACTAAATACACACGTGTTGCGTGTTATAAAATACTGAAAAAGGGGAACAAATTTAGCAAAGGGAAAAACTGTTAAATGTAGGAAACTAACATGTATGGATCAAAGAAGGCTTGGGTATCTGCTCTATAATAACATATGACAGATTGTAGAGGAGTTGGATTACTTAAAGTTGGTAGGCCTATCAGATACTTCTCTTCGCTAAACTTTCAATTCGCTATTGTCTGGACTGTGTCCTACTAGTTTTGGCTTTTGTAATTGATTAAAGTTTGTTTACCTGAAGAAAATCACGTACAACTGACAAAAATCTCTTCCTGGATATCAGACATTGCTTGTTTCTGCAACAATCAGACCGTGAAGCTTCAATTAGGGACATACACAATTCGTGAATAAAGACCATCGCTTGGATCCGAATGACATACAAAATAATATGTCAGTCGAATTCAAGAGATCTGAAGGTTTGTGATATGACACTGGTATTTTTGAAAGGAATTTAAAACTCTCCAAGTGATGTTTTTATCGTTTTGCATTGCACGCTTTCTAGGTTCCCCACGCCGTTTTTGATTTTATCAATATAAAGAGTGAAAAATTAAATTTTCTTGGAAAAAACCCTATTTATTCATATTTCTGTTGAATTGCTTCTGTGACATCTGATGTCATCCCGTCAGTTTTATAGAAATTAAAGTTTCAAGTTTATTGAAACAGTTTGATTCCTGTTGGTATTTTCCAAGGCCTATTCATATTTAACATTTGCCATTTAACGTATAAAATGATGTGAGGTTAAAAAAAAATCATAAAATACCAATGTCATTCCGATGAACACATTCCACTCAGCTTTCCATTTAAAAGAGAGAAAAATCCCGTTCCCTTTCCATTAAACTCTTTATTGGATATTAATCGAAGTTCGTTAGTTTAATGTCCATTAACATTTCGGAAAGTACTTTACTCATGTTTCAGGATGTGTCGTATATAAAACCTTTAATTTACTGTATCTATTATTTTTACTGTTCAGAGATTTCCAAAGTATGATTGATGTGGGACTGAACATGTTTGGTTTAAAAAAATTCCCATCAAATAGGATAATAAAGATTTATGCTAAGCCTTTCAAAGGAAAACGAAATCCTGTACTGACAATTATAGCTGGTAAATTTTACATAGACAGAAGTCCAGAAAGGTTAGACCATGCATTCTTTTATTAGAAATAAAAAGGGAAAAAGTTGATGTAGTTGAAATTGAAGTTGGTTTGCCAACTAAACCAAGCTTTCCGTTATAATGTCTAAGAAAAGGGGGGGGGGGGGCAAAAGTCAAAAGAACAGAATAATATGATGATATTTATCTGGTTACACTACGGAATTCCATAAACGACAGCCATCTGCTTACTGCCAACTGCTCACTGCTTACTACCCAACTGCTCACTGCTTACTGCCAAGTGCTGATTACCTATACCAACTGCTTAAAACTACTGCCAACTGTTCACTGCCTCTGCTTAAAGATGATATTGACTATTGTGCTAACTTAATTGGCATTGTGTAGGAATGCAACAATATATTACAACATAGAGAAAAAGAGGACATATCCATGAATCTTCACACGGTGAAGTGGGGGGTGGGGGGGTGGGGGTGGGGGTACAACATGTATTTCCTCTTAGAAACAAAACAGAAAAAAGTCCAAAATTTCCTGGAAAGCAATCTAACCTAAAAGCTACTTTTTTTTAGCGGGGGATACACTAGTTTTTCCGATAAAAATATGGGGAAAAAATCCATCTTCAAATTTTCTACCTCCGTAGGAAAAGGCCATTCAGAAGGGATGCGGGATCATATACGATAAACTCTTACCAGGGTCCTGGGTAATACTAACCGATAATTTTAATCATATCATAGAGGTGACTCTACAAGAAATTATAAACACTTTTGATAAAAGTAAGTTGTCTCGTGATGAAAGTTTTATCTTCCAATACTCTGTCGTACAAAACAAGTCATTTTACACTATGCATAAAATATTTCTGATTTTTCATGTGCATGTATAGCTCTATGGCGTGTAAAACGTTGCATTTTATTATACTTTTTTGTAAGCGTCTTTCTTTACTCCTCACTAAGATATAAACAGTAGTGAAGGAGAAATTTCAAGAGTATTGTGCTACAATATATTCGAGAAGTGGTGTAAATCAGATGTGGATACTTAAAAATTCCAAGGAAACTTTTTGAAAATTTGAAATCACAAGATTTTACCACAATCAACAGCTTAAAAACTTACGACTTTTCAACTTTATACACAACCATTCCCCACGATAAATTAAAGTCCAGGCTTTTTGATATCATTGACAGCTGCTTTTTCAATAAAAATGGAACTCGTAAATTTACTTACCTTGTTATTAGTCATTTGCAAAATTATTTTGTTAACAAACATTCTGATTGTACACACAATACTTTGAAGTTGACATTAAAAAATGCTTGAGTTTCTGATTGACAATATCTATGTGGTTTTTGGAAACCAGGTCTTCCAACAATCTAATGGAATTCCCATAGGTACCAATTGCGCCTCGTAATTAGCAGACCTTTTTTGTATTCATATGAAGCAGAATTTGTCCAAAATCTTATACGTGAAAAGAAGAAAACACTTGCTGTGGCCTTCAACTCGACATTTAGATATATCGACGACGTATTGTTAATTAACAATGGTTATTTCCATTCTTATGTCGAAACGATATATCCTGGTGAGCTTGAGATAAAAGATACCACAGAGTTTGACACATCTGTTTCATATTTAGATATTTTACTTGAAAAAAGACGTTAATGGTAATCTAACAACCAAGCTTTATGATAAGGGTGATGACTTTAACTTTTCAATCGTCAACTTCCCTTACTTATGCAGCAGTATACCTTCATCACCTGCATACGGAGTTTATATCTCTCAGTTGATTCGATTCGCAAGAGCATGCTCTACGTATGTACAATTTCTAAAACGAGGTAATTATTGACAAACAAGTTGATGAAACAAGAATATCAGCAGTCTCGTTTAAATTCATCATTTCGTAAGTTCTATGGTCGATACAATGACCTTGTCAGCAAATACAATTTATCATTGAGTCAAATGCTGACTGACGTTTTTCATACTAATTGTTAGGCCATTATTTACATACTGAATTGTCGACGGATTTTTTTCCCGTTATTTCTCGATCATGACAAGGAGCACACAGCGGGTGTGACCGGTCGGCAGGGGATGCTCACTCCTCCATGGCAACTGATACCACCTCTGATGTTTTGGAGGTTCGTGTTTGCTTTTCTCCTATTTTGTATTGTTTAATGGACTTTTGAGCTTGAATACTGTTCGTTATCTCCATATATTTCATTCATTGAATTTATTATTCTTATTCTAAATCAAATCATTCCTATTTGATAAAATGTGATTGCCTATTCAACAAGTTGTTATTTCTATTCGAAAAAAAATGTGATTCCTATTCCATAATTTGCCATTTCTATTCGATAACTAGCTGCAATAATGTAGCCCTCTCCGATTTTTGTTTTTTTTTTTTTTTGGGGGGGGGGGGGGGGCTACAACTCCTTAGGATCTCCGTAATGGTGCAAGTGCGGGAGTGATTCACTACCGCACAGATTTCGGCTCAAATTATCAGTAAGTGGGTATTTTATTAACATATCTTACCTGAACTCATAAAATGTAGTTATGCAGAACATGAATTGATCCAAAAATATACAGAACAATCCGTATATCGGTTATTTTTCGTGTATGTCAATATCACAACTTGAATTTATCCGCCATGTTTACTGACCTTGATCGATTTTATTTTGGGACAACCAATGAGAATTCGGGATCTACGGGAGCGGATCTGTATGGATTTCCCTTATTTTAAGCATAAATATCACTGTATATGAAAAAAATATCACATGGAATGCTTTTATTTATCGATATTTATGATATCATACAACACAAACTTTTATCGACACCGACAATTTACATTATCAAGTGATTCTAAATTTCAAGCACAATTCTCATTACATCACGCGAGAACTGTCATGGCTGCTGAGGAGAACGACTGGAAACACGGAGATTTATTTTACTTGGTTTTCGCGTATAAAGGGGTATGATGTCGATAGTGAATAAAAATTCCGTCTTATTGGAAGTAAGTTGAATGCAAAAACAATTTATTTTGCCTGCAGTCGCCCGTATCTAAAAATATGTTTGCACCATTACCGAGATGCAGTGGAATTGTAGCCCTCTCCTGAAAATATCAGATTAAAAAATCGGAGAGGGCTACATTATTGCAGCTATTCGATAACTTGTTATTCCTATTGGAATATCTATGATTCCTATTCCAAAATATATCATTCATATTCGAAAACATGTGTTTCCTATTCGATGACATGTCATTTCCTATTCGAAAACATGTGATTCCTATTCGAAAATCTTGTTATTCTTATTCGATAATTCTATCATTCCTATGCGATGTTTTCAATAGGAATAACAAAATTAACGAATATAAATCATTTAATTATCGAATAAGAATGACAAAAGTATCGAATAGGAATAACAAATTATCGAATAGGAATCACATTTTTTTCGAATAGGAATCACATGTTTTCGATAAGGAATTGCAACTTATCGAATAGGAATCACATTTTATGGAATACGAATGATAGGTTTTAGAATGAAAATAACAAAATTTATGAATAGGAATAACAAAAAGGCATACATGTAATAATGCAACGTGTCAGTTTAATTTAATGACTAATGCTATGGAGAGAGAGAGGGTTACATGCGATAATCTCTAATAGGGTCCAGGTTGATATAGCCATTTACATAACACTTATGAAAGTTAAGAAATAATTTTGTACATAGTAAATTTTCTTTTGATTTATAGTGGTATTTGCAAAAGAAATCGCAAAAAGATATCAAGATATACCTTTACCCTAGATAAAAGAGTTTTTTGATTTTCTATAGTATTTCTATAATTTGAATAGTTTTATCGGTTAATACTATCCAGAACCCTCATAAGATAAATCGTAATCGTATATGACATCCTCTTCTTATGAATGGTCTTCCCTACAGAAAAAGAAAATTTCCCCTTTTTTCTGACGGTATCTTAGTGGTTACCTCTCCCCCATTAAAACTGCCTTTAGGTTATTTTGTTTGAAAGAAAATACTCCATCCTCCTTCCTCCCAGAATAAAAAATTCATAGATCCGACTCTTTCTGATTGTTATAGATTATTGTTGCTCTGTTAGGGTTAATTCAAGCATATCATTTCTATAGGCCTTGTGTCAATGACAGGTGTCTATCGTATATCATGGAATTCCATAAGTAGGTCACTTTTTCTTAATGACTACATATTTGTTTTTAGGGGAAAGAAAAAATTTAAAGCACTATTTTTAAATATAAAAATGAAAAGAAAAAGATTTAAAGCTAGGAATAGTCAAGTCGGTATACAATTTCATGACCCCCCCCCCCCCCAAAAAAAAACAACAACAAACAAACAAACAAAAAAAAACATAAACACCAACTGAGTAAACAGACATTGTTAGATGAAAATAGCAGTAGACACACAGTGTGCTTGGCGATCAGTGCTTGGTATTTCAGACAATAAAGACTTACAAAAACCATCGTCTCCAGAAGCTATGCTATCTCCAGTACACTGCTATAGAAGACTTTGACGTCATGTTTTTTGTCTTATAACGAAAAACAAGCCCGAGAGAGAGAGAGAGAGAGAGAGTTTAAATGAATATGACTAAATTTTCTTACCCCCCCCCCCCAAAAAAACCCCTTGTGAAATCAAATACATGTACTATTGTACTTAAGCACTTCTATGTGAAAATATTTGGAAGATAATAAACTGTAAATGCTATTCTGCTCTGATATAAAATAAACAGAAAACAATAGAAAGGTACATAAAGACCCTTGACATTTGACACTAATATGAAAGATATACATTTTTCCAGGTTTAATGACTTTTGAATTTAGTGGTTCAAGTGTAGATCCATATTTTTTCCCTTCCCGGGCTGATTTCTACATATCGACTATTCATGAAAACGAAGAAAACATTTTTCAGCTGACTGTTGCTTATGTTGTTCATCGGGAAATGTAAGATGCAAAGTTTAATAGGGGCTTGGTTTATATATCATCTTCATTTCTAAATTAGTATCGTTAGTGCTCTATTATACATGTCTGAAAAAAAATAAAAACCGAAAATTTACGGCTATTAATCATTGTTTATTCTTTGTACTTTTCAAAAATGTACATAAGGTATTTTTTTTAAAACTACAAATATAAGCGTTTGTTTTTATTTTTTAATATTCAGACATATACATGTAACAAAACAACAAGGGTTAAAAACTTGCGCACAATGAAACCGAGTCACTGTATGATTTATTGGTTAAAAAAAAAAATTCTATCACTTTTTAGAACGTTTTGTTACATGAACATAGCGGGTTGACGTTTAATCTTGTTAGTACAACTAAATTTATTTGAGGAAAGAACAACTATACAGCCAGTCATCCCTTTTTCCTCCATAATATCCACATTCCATGTAAGATTTAAGGGAACGAGACACTGTATAGTTGTCATTCCTCCTCTTAAGGGGGGGGGGGTGTCACAATGAATTCGTCGGGGGAGGAGATTAATACATGAGGGGTTTCACTCTCTGCCAACTGCTTTTTGGCACTGACAACTGCTCACTACTATTGATTGCCTGTTGTGTTATCCTTAATTTGTTTGCTTTAATCAACCTTCTTTAAGAAACAGGAATGTTTATACGAGAACGGAGGAGGAGGAAGTATTTCCTCTTAAACAACAAGCTCCCAAACCTAACAATCAAAATAACCCCAAAGTTAATTTTAGGGGAAAGGGTTTCACATTAATTAACACCAAAAAAATGGGAGAAAACAGAAAATTCTAAATCTTTAGGAAAGGCCATTCATAGAGAGATGGAGGGAGTGTAAAGTCTTATTATAGTCCTAGCAGTATTAGCCGATTTTATTTATACATATTTTAGAAAAACTACGGATATTTCGCACATACTATTGTACGGGTGAAATGTGTTTTTATATCTTTAAGCAGTCTCCCCCCACTTCCCCTTTGACTTGCCATAAATCGCGTATTTTCTTCTATATATAAAGAAGTACTTGTGATTTTTGATAAATGTTTTTAATTATATCAATGTAATGGCTTATGTTACCCAGAACCATATTTAGAGATAATTGTAAATACCCCCACTCCTTATGAGTGACCTCCCTTAAACATAGAAGTTTTTTCTATCGTTGCATGTGTTGCATTAGCGTGTAGTATACCCTCTTCCCTGTTCAATCACTCAAACTCGGCTTCCGTATATTTTGCTTGTCAGAAAGTTTTATTGTCAGGAGGCAATACCCTCTCCCCTTTATGGATTTGCATGTTTTAATATACAAACTTTCAGCTCTTAAAAATGTATTTGGGCATGTATCTTAAAGAAAATACAGTTGGCAATGTAAAGAGTAGAAGTAGGGTGTAATATCAGTTGGCATATGGCTGTCGTATAAAGAATCATGCATTCGATATTTCTTTCTAGAGGCACTCTATTATTTAATATGTTAAAGGTTTTACCAAATGCATTTTTGTATTGTTTTTAAAGCTAGGCGTTTTCTTATTGTGAAGTATAGATGCATTAATGTTTCCAAAACTGTTCCTTTCAAACCCGCTTGGACTTGCACTGTTTAAAGTGTTTTACATATGTTGTGCAAAATAAAAATCAACCCGTAACATTTTTTGTTTGTTTGTTTTACGTCCCTCTCGAGAATTTTTCACTCATATGGAGACGCCTGTAACATTTGAAAAAAGCAAATTAAAAAATAATGTGAAAAAGGTGACTTCCACACATGCTTGGTTTGGAGGGATATATTAAATGAAATCTTTATGAGCAACTTAAAATGATACTAATCATTCAGGTTTTGTCAGTAGAGTAATGCTATTTATGCATTTATTTTAACCTTGTTAAAATTTAACAGTATCATTTGTAAAGCAAATTTTTGAAACGTCAAGTGCCTGTGATGAAGTGGCAATCAATAAAGCCCATTAATCAGTTCTTTAATAAATAATATCTTACTTTTCAATTTTAAAATATCAAACATCCTTGTTTTTCATAATCTCTTCCTGAAATTAATAATAAAAAAGATTTATATATATTACCATTCATTACATGTAACAACAAGAGTAGAATTCCCCTTTTCCACCGACAAAAATCATATATTTATTTAATATTTTTATTAGAGGTTGATAATCGTTGTTGCCCAAATACATTTCATTAAAAATCTTCCTTGTATAAACAGAAACGTACAGTTAAATGGTGTTATATGGTTTTTAAAGAAATTTTTCTCTTCTAAGTTATTGGTATTTGAACACAAATATTCTTTTCTCTCAATGTCCTTGTTAACAGGCATTGGGTCTCATTAACGCAGTATCAAGAAAAACAATAACACCAAACATAAGCTTTTTTTCAAATCTTTTGAAACATTCTGGTGCAAACAGAATAATAACTTCTTCCTCAGAGTTCCTTTTGCTATTTATTCGTGAGTAATGGTTGAGTCATACTGATGCACAACATGTAATTTGCAAGCTTAGTATTAAGTACATGTATACGAGTTTTTAATTATGTCTCTCTCCATTCAAGATTTATCACTTAGTGAAGGTTTGTGTGACAGTCAAGAATTCAAGATACTTACCCTAAATTACATACGGGGAGGGGCGGGGGTTAATATAAGTATATTTATTTACTTCATTACAAGCTTTATACAAAAAGACGATTGGTCTGGATTTTAAACTTCTCTGTCACCCACCCCGCCTTTATTCACATCTCTGATTCACCGAACATGAAATTCACAACTTTGGTACTAATTTCATCACACGTTATAAATATGCGGGTAGTCGGTAAGATGGACTGCTGTATCATACTATCTAGTATAATTGAACGATCAGATCAGATCAGACTTAGACTGCTAAATCAGGCGACATGGTTTCTGAGTGGTGGTAGTAGTGTTAATGTGCTGAAGGCTGATGATGAACATATATTTTTTTTTTGCTTATTTGTCCAAAATATAATTTGGTTACATTTAATGGAAATTATGTAAAAAATCAATTCAAATTTGTCTTTTTGACATCTGCTGAGAAACTGATATGGATTTTAAATACCAGAAACTTTATGCTTGCGTGGAAAATTTATTTTTAAAAACAGTAAAAGAACAAATGTATTAATACATGCATTGTTTTGGAAATTTATTTTGAAATATAAAAGAACAATTTATAAACGCGTCTATAAACATACGTGCATGTACTGTCTACTGATTGACACTGGGCACAATCTAACCCGATTAATTATATAGCTGCGTACTACTGATAAAAAAATCAATTTATGTTGTGAAATAGTCTTTAATTTGTACTTTTATATGTTAAAAGGTCATCCGGACCCTTGACTGGTAAATAAAATATCGTATATATATCAAATATTATTAAATAATGCATGTCTGCCCCTGAGTTACTATCGATTATGAACATCCTAATTCATTATTTATAATAAGTACAGTATAAATTTCAAATAAATAAATAAAGATTTCCATATTTTTAACATCTGCACTGCTGTTCAGTGAAATTTTTCTTTCTGCCGAAGCCTATGATAATTAAAGGTCATTTTAGTAAGCTTTATCATTGTGGTATCTGCAGTCACCTGTTCTTCTTCGAATTCAGAAATTTACAAGGGAAAAAATTACTACACCTAACCCCCTTTCAATTCTTCCTAAATGATTTACATTGGAGGTTTCATCACTCACGTGGTACTTTTATTTTACAAAACAAGCACACATCTGCTCTTAACATTTCTAACATTTAGTACAAGTATCTCGAGATTGTGAGAGTCCTCATTCTATAATATGCTTTATCCTGTTTGTGTTAACATATTTTATAGGCAATCAATCGATTTCTAGCCAGACATTTTCTCTCTCATTCTCTTTATAAAACAGTGCAGAGAAATATGTTTTTTTTATACACAAAACGCTCTTCAATTTACAAATAGGGACAATACTTTCATATCAAAGAGAAAACCAGTTTCAAAATGGGGAGGGGGGGGGGGTAAAGTACAAATATCATTTTCATCCACAACTCCAACAAACCCTTTAAAAGGCTTGCAAAAATTATATTACATGACACTTTATGATTCTGTCCTTACATATTTGAGAAACGAAACTACTTTAAATCTCTCGTGGTGAACGTAAATATATCTGTTTTCCTTTTGCTTTTCTTGTGAAAACAGAGAGTAAAACTTAAAAGATTTTACGTAAATCATCAGAACCTACGTCATATGAAGTCATATTTAAGTGAACGAAAATACACAACTATGAATGATAATGTGAATAACATGCAACTATTTTAAAGGAATGCTATGTTGCTAAGAAATCTTCAGTTGTCTACAAAACAGTACAATATCTTGATAATATGTTGTCCTAGTCATATATCTGTAAAAGATGTAATACCTAAATTATGAAATGATGTACATTCATTTTCATAATCATTTGTTAATTATTCATATATATTTTTAATGGTTGGTGTAAAATAATAATAATATTTCCCTAAAATGTTAATTTTTTCAATAAAAATTTACATTTTTGATAAATATTTACAGTGTAAATCTGAAAGTACCCGGTAATCCCAAAACTTTGTAAGTGCAAAAAGGTCAACAGAAGTACATTAAGTATTGAATAAAAAAGTTTCTCTCATTTCTTTTTGGGGAAAGGTATATATTTTAATCATTTTTGGTAAACATTTGGGTATGTTCTTCCTCATATTAAGAATTGAAAACACTGTGACAAAGACTTTTCCGACAAAGGTTCTACCTTAAAACCATTTTTAAAGTACATCTTTTGATATATCTTTTTTTCGTCTTTAATCAAAAAAGATTGTAATTGAACACAGTTAATGTAAAATAAATAACATACGCTGATAACCGAAAAGGGCTCAATCCTGCTAAATGATGAAAAAGTCATTCATTACATGTATAATATCCTGCAAAGGCATGCATGCATATCTACCAATTTTTCTTTTATCAGTAAGTAACTAATAAGTTTAAAATTCTAAATCTTAACATAAATATGTTACAATTTTGATAAATAGATGCGTAATCATTAAATATATATATATATATATATATATATATATATATATATATATATATATATATATATATATATATATATATATATATATATATATATATATATATATATATATATATATAATATCAATGTAGGTGTAAAGGAAGAGTTATTATTTGTTGTTTTATCTTTTGCACACCTTATGTGAAGTTTCAAAAACTTTCTGAAAAAAAACCTAATTTCATATACATATGCATATTTCTTTTTTCAGAAGAAAGCTTATGAAACCTCACATAATGAGTTAAAAAAACAACAACAAATAAAAATTCTTCCTTTTCACCTACATCTCCTTATATCTTGTTCTAACATCCAACAGATAATGTATATGATAATTACTTGTAAAACGCGTCCTACATTTAGACACAATAACATATTAGTCATATGAAAACATACTTCTATTAGTGTCAATTCAGTGCTTGTGAAAAGCTTAAGAAAACTAGAGAGCGACAACTTCCCTCAGATATATACAGGAAATTCCTCTTTAGCCCATTTAATTCTTTGCGTAACTTAAAGACGCAGAATTTTTCTCTGAAAGAGATGGGGCATTTTCTGTTTCGTACTTCACAAAGATATTTCAATCTTTTTTTTCTTTTCTTTCCTATAAAATTCATAAAAAACACCCACCTTCCTCTATTATAAGAGAGATGATGTTGCTTTGTTACAACAAAATACATTGCACGTGTTTCCTTGCACCTATTATATTTGTGATTAACAATGAAATTGACAATGCTGCAATTGAAGGAAAAGCATCACACTTCCTGAAATAACAAACTAAAAAAAAAGTTTAAAAAATTAATAACCCTCAGCTTGAAACAGTCGTGCAGATATTCTGCTTGCACCATCTTGTTTTACACAAAATCCATCTCAACACTCTGTGACAGCTTCTATCTTATTTTTGACTATAACTGATCATTCTTGACAGTAAATACCCGATTCTTTAGACTTCTTTAGAGTTTTTTTTTAATGTTAGTAGTGAGGTACTTATAACTACAGTTATAAGTTGATCATAAAGCATATTCTCTAGACGTCAAAAAAAACGTCAATATACAGTTTCCTATATACACATATCCTGACAATACGGTAGCAGTTCTGAACATGAATTCTAGGAAGCTCTAATGGTGACCTTTGAATGAATGGAAGTATCATTTCCTCGAAACGGTCGTAAAACTGAAATGCACTAAGTATTCGAACTTAAGTATATATACTCTGACCAGAATACGTAGTAAAATCAAATGTACTTATTCAATGGGGATTTCTTATAGTTTGCTTTGCTGCACTTTCATTTTACAAAAGGAAATATAAGGTTCTTTAGAAATTCAATATATGTCCTTATCAATATTGTGTATCCCTGAGAGGCTTTGAAAATCTAAAATTAAATTTTGAGATGAATTAAATACCAGGAAGAAAAATCATTTCTATTGGTTATCGAGGTTTTTTTAAAAAAGTCACGTGATTTTAAAAAGTGCCAAATTCTTAATAACGTCAGCTTTGTTTGTTTAAATAGTGTATTCAGAAGGGGTGTATACCTCGTAAAGAAAAGGTACACATGAACTGAATGGACCCATTTCTATTTATAGTAATGTTCCAGCCAATGAGAACAGCGGAAGCATTCCTATTGATCTCGTTTTATGACAGAGTAATACGAAGTATGTTAGGCCGAGGAAAGCGTGGAGTGTATAAAAACGACACTCAATTACACAAACTCCAGTCACAACATAAACTGTTGAGCTGGTCCAAAGTGGTATTATAGAAAAAAAAATATGGGTATGTGAAAAAAAATTATATGAATTCTTAAGAAAATGTTTTTTTTTTAATTTTCAAAATTTTTAAAATTATGAATGATAAATATAATGAAATAAAAAAAAAAAACATATAACAAAAATAATTACAATTAAAAAAAAATATTTTTTCAGGCTCCGTAACTAGACAATATGATGCTTACGTAATAGCAGACGACACAGAAGAAGACAGACTATTTCTGCAAGAAATGGCGGACAATCTGGAATCGTCAGAGCATAATCTTCGTCTTCATATCAGATCACGTGATGGAGACATCGAAATGGATTACCAAAAGGAATCAGAAATCATTATGAACGGGTAAGTGTATGAATTAAAAAGGAAAATTTACATACTGCTTATTTATATGGAAAATGTGCAATTGATTATTTTCTTCATGTTTTACTTTTTATTTCAGATGTGAAAAAGTAATTGTGGTTTTGACCAAGAAGTTCACAAAAAACGAAATTGCCATGTATCTTCTGAAAGTAGCCGTTTCAAGGTCTCCAGGTAAATAGCTATACATGTTAAAATCAGTATAGATATTTCATTTATTTGCACTGGATATCATTTAATTACAATTTAAATATAAACAAATTGAAATAGATAAATAAAAAAAAATCAAAGTTAACTTCAAAATTGTAATTAACATAATTATTAATTATGTAAATAAATAAATACTATTTTTTAAATTGTGTAACTTCTACAATACATGTACTTATAAATAAATATATAAATAAGTGTTCTATATTATATAAAAATAATGATTCATGTAAATTATAAAGTTGGAAATAAAAGTTTATCATTTTTTGACAGGATTCCAAATGAGACACATAATCCCAATTCACCGAGAAGAATGCATCGCCCCTAGTTGTATTCGATTTTTGACCGCAAATGACTACACCAAAAGTGACCTTAGACCCTGGTTCTGGCCACGCGTGGCCATGTGCTTCAGAAAGCAGGCACGTCCATTTACGTCCATATCGACGCCAAGGAAAGTCAAGAAAAATCTTGCGGACGTTGTCTGTTTACCAGATATAATTATGGACTCTTTTTCTTCTGTCAAAGAAAACAAATGGAGGACTATTTAAACATTTTATTTTTACTTTTAGGATTGTTTTGAAACCAAGTGACCATTGGACTTTTGTTTTACATTTTGCTTTCTAGTCAGGGATTCAATATATATATTTTTAATTTTTTTTATGTTGTTTTCCCAAGTCTTTTTCTAGTCCGTTATGTATCATGAATGGTTGTAAAAAGTGCTACAATCAAATGTTACTGTCTGTGATAGGTCTTGTATGAGAGATTTATTTTCGAGCCATGCAGCCATTGTCTTTCATTTGTTTCTGTACATATGTATATCATATCATAAAGATAAAAATCACACTTTTGTACTTGAAAAGATTAAATATTTATTTATTGATTTTTTTAAGCGATATAAATCAAGAAATTATTAATCAGCTTGTATCATTTGGGAATCTGGGACTTGGGTAATTGATTATCCTACGATTTACAATATTTTTTGAGTGGAATGGCAAATGATACTGCGGAAAAAATTGAAAGCAGCGTTAAATGTCCATTATAAAACACACTGCTTCCCTATTGGACCTTGATGGTATTTGTTATGTATCGACGATTTATCCAGGATGAGGAAATATGTCTAGAAAATGCAAAAACCAATCAGCAGTTATTGTACTGTCGAAGGCACGTCAGCAACGAACCTAATCGCATCCTTATTCACTAATATTCTATTATCGTGGTCTGAAGTTATATTGCCAAAAACGCAGAAAACCATTAATTTTTATTGTACCATCAGCAACACACGCCTTCAACTTTCCCTGTTCTTGATAAATATTAAACTATTGTTTTTATTTTACATACAATAATTGCTTTAAACTTTTTGGGTTTGTTGTCTATCAAGTGATAATTAATCAGAAACGTCATTCCGGTATGTTTTAGGGACAATCACTTTTCATTATTACGGAGTTAATCAAATATAAAAGATTTTACATTCTCTTCTTTACCATTTTTTTTTTGGATAACAATTTCCTTAAAAATACTTCAAGGAAATTCGTTCATTTATGAACTAGTATTTTTTGTCTTTACGATATTGCTTTTGCTTTTGGACATCTATCAAGTTTAAGTAAATTTTCCTAACCTTTAACCTCTACATACTAACGCAGCTATGTTATAAAGCCTCTCGATTGGTTATTCAAACTTGAGATATGACCAACCGGGTGTAGGGTTTTAGAATGAAAACTAAATACGGGGAAGTTTAATTATATTTTTAGAAAGTAGAAATAGGTCAACAAGACAAAACATTGTCAATAATCACATATATTTGAATTTTTAGCCAAAGTTTCATAATGCACAGGAATGTAAACAATGTAAATGAAGATCTTAGGGAAGAAGCTTGATATTCTAGCAATGTGGTAACCTTACAATTGATGCCTTTAATGTATCAGCAGTCCTAAAATTAGCCATTAAACTGATTGACTGATTGATTAGCATTTTGTGCGTTTTTAAGATCTAGATTGACTTTTTGTAAAGTGACTGCTCCTCTAGGTTCCTTAAACTTATTGGTTTTACTCACTATTTTACAAAGATTGCAATTCTGCATAAGCATTAAACAGCACTCTTCGTCCGAGTGTCTAAAAATAACATACATGCTTAAAATGACAGGAAACCTGGCATTTGATTGGATTGATACTATGAATTATAAACATGTAATAACTTTCTTATTTTACGGGAAATACATTGAAATAAAAAGGAATTGTACATAGAAATATTTTTAAAGAATGATTTGTTGGAAGCACAAAAGCCCACACATTATAAACATAAACTGATTTCTAATTGGCTATTAATTAATTGTTCATTATATTTAATCTTTTTTTCCAAGAACAAGAACATAAAAAGAGGATTAAATACTCGCAAGTAAGCGACCTTAAAAAGAGACTGAAGTGATTCATAAGTTCGTGTATCGACAAAACAGTGACTGTCTTATGTTTTAGGTGCTTTAGGGGAGAATTAAATACGAACATTGGAAAGCGGGGTCAATTTAAAAAAAAAAACAGCAGCAACAACAACAAATAATAAACAACGGTCTTGTATGCGAGTTTGACGTTATTTTATTGAAAACATTCACGCACAAGTACTATCCTAATTTTCTAATTGTAAATTGGATCGGACCTCTAAATTCACAAGAAATAAAATTACTAATATTTCTGTAGTATAAAATGTCATCGTTTAGCCTTGACACCGTTTTGAGGTTTAAAATTGAAACATATTCCTTTCAAAAATCTTTTGATCTCTTTGTTACATGCAGATAAGAACCCCTTTTTTCAGATTTCTATGCAAAAATAGGAATTTAAGTACCAGGTGGCAAATAAGAATTGGTGATATTTTACAACTAAGTGTATTATTGCTGGGAATAGAGATTTGGCCTCTGATGTATTTATTGAAGCATAAAGGTCTCTACATTTGTTGTGTTATATTTTTGTGCATTATCCTACTTTTTATTGTCTTATCAACATATATACTGTTATTACTTCCTATATTTTCATTTATATGTTGTATTGCATCTGGGTATTTACATAATTTAAAGCGACTTTTCTGTATGATGGATTTTATTGCTAAAAGTTATATCGACTTAAAAAAAATATTGATTTAAGCATGAGAATTAAAGATATCGATGTAGTAAGCTCCACACACAACAATAATAAAAAAAACTTATTGAAGAAGAAAGGGGTGAGAGGGGCATGTTCAGTTAGATTGTTCCCATTGAATCAAATATCAATTAACATCATTCTAATTAATAAGAAATGAAATATATCTGCAAATTTTGTAATAATTTAATATTTTTTCTTATTGATAAAAATCATCAATCTTTCTTTCAACTAAAAATTATGTGCTTGCGAAGTATGCATAATAAATATTGCTGTGACTGGAATAATGAACGGCAGCTGCCCCCTCACCCTACATTTTTTCAGTGTTCAATTTCATAAAAGTTTGCCACATAGACGTCAACCTCAACAGTCTTGACCCCCCCCCCTTTCAAAAATATAAGAAGTGAATATGATAGAATATATGCCTGTATATCAGATAAAATTTGACTATCAGCGCATCAGATCTAACTTATTACTTAGAATATTGTATAATAATTTGTGCTTCATTGCAGCCAATCTGCATTAGCTTAATCACAAAGTTAAAAGGGGAAAGGGTGGGGGTCAGCCAAATAAAATATATGACTAGGAAAAAAGATTTAGTTATCAAAATGCGAGTATTCTTCTTTATTTTTGGGGTATATTAGCGAATCTATACTATACTCAGGTTTAAAAAAAAAGCTAGAGGAGGTTCATAAAGATACTCTTGACTCTCCTTCTCTTCAAAAGTAGTGATGGGGACAGTAGCCCCCTATGAATACACCTATAATCTAACTGCTGATGTCTTTCCATCCCTTTTTTTCAAAATATTTTTGAATCTGTGCCAAGCTATGACCGTATATGATAACAAATGCATGTACATGGTACAGGAGCTTTCACTGAATCCCGAGTGAAGTAAAGATTCATTAGAATTCCCGCCCCAGCAAAGTTAATTCAATAACAATATTTTCTCACTTCATATATTTATATCGATAAAACTTTATATCTATTTAAACTGATCGACATTTCTATATTGATATGATTAACTATATTGCTTTGATCAATATCTTAAAATCAATATATATTTTTTTAAGTCGATAATACTTATAGCAATAAAATCAATTAGATAAAAGAAGGTGCCTTAAATTATGTAAAAACATCTTAATACAATTGAAAATATGTGTATAAATAACGAGTTAAAACACTTTATATGTTGATGAGACAATAAAATATAAGATAATGTACAAGGTTATAACACAACAAGTGTAGAGTCCTTTACGCTTCCGTATGTCAACGTATAAAATATAACCTCTTCTTATCTATACACATAATTTGTATTAAAGTGTTTTACATAATTTAAAGCATTTTCTTTTATTTGATTGATTTTATTGATATAAGTTATATGAACTTAACAAAATATTGATCTGAAAATATTTATTTAAGCATGATATTCAAAGATACCGATGTATCTATCTTGATATGCAACAATAAAACTGTATGAATGGTAGTTATATCGATATAAATATGATAGTATTTCTGGAGAAAAATGAGAAAATATTGTTCTCGAATTAACTCCGGGGGTGAGGGCGCAGGAACTCTAAAATGATACGTCAAATCACTCGGGAATTAGCAAAAACATTGTACCATTCGTACAGTGCCGAATATTTGCTATCGCATACGATTTTAGAGAGACTCAAAACGTTTTGAAGAAGAAGGAAAGATGGGGGAGTCATGAGCAGTGAAATTGTTCCCAATGATGCAAATAATCATTTACAGCATTCTAATTAATAAGAAAACAATTAATAAAGATTATATCAATCTCTTTCTGAAATAATAATTATATGTTTTCAAAATATACCTAATTAACATTGTGATGAGTAAATTACTGAAAAGCAACCTCCCCCCCCCCCCCCCCCGTAGTTTTTATGTTCTATTTATAAATATTAGGCCTATTCCTGGATGCATCGAAAGTAGCAATATTATACAATTCGAAGACTGGCTATGTAATCTCTGTAATTGTTTGTTGTTTTGTCACAGTGTGATAAACATAGGATCCGCCACATAGACGTGAACCTCCAAACTCATGACCCCCCCCCCCTCCCCAAGGATATCCTATAAAATGTCAGCAGATAAGATCTAACTGCTTGTTACGTAGAAAGATGTAAATTCCTTTTGTTACGTTGCGGATAATCTACATAGATATAGTCAAATTAATTTAACATGTAAGTTCAGACCGAAGTTTGTGTTAAGGGGGGTGGGGTGGGGGGCTCAACCAAGTAAAATATTTTACAAGCAAACATGAACAAAATGGATTTATGCTAAACCAATTGAAATATTTGAAAAGCATAAAAAAATCCAGAGAAAAAGGGATATTTGATAATCCTACTACGAGTATTATCCATAATTTTCAGGATATATTTACTACTTAGATCAAAAAGCGGGAGTAAGGGGCATACATATATTCTTGCCCCTCCCCCTTTCAAAGGTGGTGGTGGGGACACTTGCTCCCTGTGACTACGCCTATGATCCAACTGCTGATGTCTCTCCATTCACCTTCTTCAAAATATTTTTGAATCTTCAAAATAATATATATGTAACACACTATAATAGTATATGAAGGTGCTTTAAATTTCGTTAAAAGATACCTAGATTCAATGCAAAATATGTTATAAATAAGGCGATATAACATTTTATATGTTGATAAAACAATATAAAATAAGACAATGTACAAGATAAAACACAACAAGTGTAGAAACTTATAGGCTTCCGTATTGACAAGACACTTTAAAATAAGACAATGTACAGTTACAACATAAGCGTCGAGACCTAAACGCTTCCGTATGTATCCTATGCGTCGGATCTACTAAATATATAGATACAAGGTCGCGGATGGAAAATATAAAGCACTAAAAATGACCAACGACACAAACAATTAAAAATCTTCAGTTGTTCGTGTAGTAAGTCATTTTTTGAGAAACGTCACAGAATTAGTGCAAAAGCATCAAATAGAAATCCTTCCTTTTCACCCACATACCTTAAAATCTTGTATTAGCACCCAACAGATGTTATAAACACAAAAATACAGTGTATATAATTATTACTTGTATAACGTCCTACATTTAGAAGCAGAAACGTATTTGTCATACGAAAATGTTCTCGTCAGTTTCGTCAGTTTCAATTCTATTTTTGTAAATTTAGTGCTTGTGAAAAGCTTTAATTAGGAAAACGAAAGCAGCAACTTCCCTTAGATATATAAAGCACTTCAGGAAATTCTTCTTTTAATATGGGTGCTCATTCTTTGCGCAACTTCAAATATCAAAATACTGAAAACCACGCAGAATTTCTTTCTGGGACAGATGGGTCATTTTCATTTTAATGCTCCTCTCTGACATTGCAATTTTTTCCAGAGATGAATAAAATACTAGTATGTACTTCGGTATAAAATTCAGAAAAAAGTTACCTTTTAATATTTTATTGATAGAGATGATGTTGCTTGCTTTCTTTTTTTTACAACAAATACATTGCGTGTGTTCCTTATAACACTTGTATTTGTGATAAACAATGATTTTGCTACTGCTGTATTTGAAAAAAAAATGTATGAAACTTCCTGAAATAAAACTGAAAGGGGTTAAAAAAAGTCTGCATGCACTATTTCGTTTTTAAAAAATCATCTCAATACTCTTTAACAGTTTCTCTAATTATTATTTTCTTTAACTACGAACATCTTCTATATGTACAACAATGTTGTATTTTTCGATGAAAATCGATTTTGGAGTTGTTGTATATGATAAATGTCTGAGAATTTGTGATAGCGATTCATTATTTTTTCTTTAAATGTATAACATATATCTCAATGAATAAAACACATTAATAAAATGATAGAATATAACGTTATTTTAACGAATATTAATTAACAATAGTTATTTCCATTCATATGTCGACCCGATATATCCCACTGAGCTTGAAATAAAAGATACCACAGGGTATGACACATCTGTTTCATATTTGGATATTTTACTGGAAAAAAAAACGTTAATGGTAATCTAGCAACTGAGCTTTATGATTAATATGATGATTTTTACTTTTCAATCGTCAATTTCCCTTACTTATGCAGCAATATACCCTAATCACCTGCATATGGAGTGTATATCTCTCAGTTGATTCGATACGCAAGAGAATATTCTAAGTATGAATATTTTTTAAAACGATGTAAATTATTGACAAACAAGTTGATGAAACAAGAATATCACCAGTCTCGTTTAAAGTTATTATTATTTCGTAAGTTCTATAGTCGATGCAATGACCTTGTCAGCAAATACAATCTATCATTAAGTCATATGCTGACGTTTTTCATACTAATTGTTAGGCCATTATTAACACACTGAATTGTCGACAGGTTTTCCCGTTATTTTCCGATCATGACAAGGAGCACACGGCTGGTGTGACCGGTCGGCAGGGAATGCTCACTCCTCCATGGCAGCTGATCCCACCTCTGATGTTTTTTGGAGGTCCGTATTTACTCTGCTCTCAATATGTGTTGTTTCAAGAGTCTTTAAATTGAATACTGTTTGTTATCTCCATATTTCATTCTACATGTGTTTTTCTGAGGCAAATTAAAGTTAGCCTATGACCTATATATATACTTACCACATAAATCATTTTATTGTCATTTTTTCTCAAAATAAAATCCTCGCATACTACTCGATACAGTATGTATGTGTAGAAAACATAATTTCTTGGTATGCAAGGAATTTTGAAAATTTGATTATATCAACAAATCAATTGTTTTGGTGGGAAAAAAATGGAAAATGATTTTTTGTAATAAAAATAAGATATATCTGTAAGATTCAAAACAGATAACCCCAAGTGTTCATTTACTTGTACTAATGAACGACTGATATCATGCAAATCTCAGTCATTGTGAAACAGTTCTATCATGTCATTTTCAAACATCAGTTTCTTCTTTTAAGCCGAAATTATTCCATTTCTGTGTACATCAGAATTGATCTAGAAATTGTAAACAATTAAAACATAGTATATTTATTTAATTATCACAAGCATAAACAGATATAACTTGGTTACGAAAGACAACTCTTACATTCGTTTAACATTTCTGTCCAGATAAGAGTTACTTACCTTTCTGATTTTGTATATTTTTCGTTACAGGCATACAAGTACATGTATCTTCACAGTATTGTATGGTTAGCCTAATCTTGAATTTTTAAATATAGTTTAATTTTTCAAACTTTATGTGAAGCCTTTATTGAAGATATATTGAACTCTTAAAATTCTTGCTGTCATAGAGAATTCAAAAATACTTTAAATTGCACATTTTGAAATTAAATTGCGAATATACCGTAACGTATGAGGCGAAATGTATGCTATTATAATTTTTTGGGTGGAAATAATGGTTAAGCTTAAAGGACTGATACGATTTCTTAAGCAAAGATCTTTTAAAATGTTACATATCAATGTATTGTGGTTACTTGAATATGTGAAAAGAAATCACTCGAATGAACACTTTGGTAATAACAAAGAAGAAAGGGCTCTATTACAATGTATTAGCGAGAACAGCTTAAAGTGAATGAACTTGAAGTTACTTTCAATTTTCATCCCGCATTTAAATTACTCCGAGTAATTCTTTATTGTTGAAACTATTGTTTCTTCAAGCGTAAAATATTGAAGACAACAAGATTGATGAGATTTTTCGACATAAAAATAACACTTTTGTAATAGCTGTTAAGATGTATAATGGACATTTTTGGAACTGAAATCAACTTTGTTTTGACTTATTTTTCTCCATTTCTTTCTTTCGTTAAAACGATTCAAAGAACAAGATAGGCTAAGACCCATTCTTGGCCCCTCTTTTGTGGTGTCTTTAAGAACGATGCAATAATTCATCATCAGAAACCAGTCGTCTTCCCTCTTACAAAATGAGAGTATTGATTCAAATTATGGGGTACACAAAGGTCACGGGAAGGTCACAAACTATGCCAATTTCCAAATTTTCTCATATTTATGTAAATTTTCATCAATTTTATAGCACATTTTGTTTCAGAAAACACAGCGCACAAGCTTGTTTATCTACCAATTATATATATTTCATGCACTAGTATCAGGTGCATCTTGTGTATAAAAATCTCGGATAGGCAAGCTTATGCTTTGTGTTTCCCGAAGTGAAAAGTATCTCAAATTTGACGAAATTCCATCAGAATGCAGGAAATTTGGTACGATGTCCTACTTTGGCGCACTTTTGTAGCCCCCCCCCCCACCTGTACTCTCTGAATAAAAATTAGTACTGGTTTTAAAACAAGCAACATTTAAAGTTCTTAACTACAAACTATCCCAATTTTAACTATGTTTTGATTTTTACACCAAATCAGGGGCCAAATTCAGCAATTACCATACCTTGTCCTTTGCCCTGGTATACAAAGGATATAAAACAGATCTTGGAAAGAGATAGATTGACATAAAAATGTGTAATATAGGGTGCTTCAGCAACCATATCCCATTTTGAAGTTTCAAAAAAATGTTATTCGGTATTTATGGAAGGAAATTTTACAAAAATGTAAAGATGAAATATATGGCGATAACGAACAGTATTCAAGCTCAAAAGTCCATTAATCAATACAAAATAGGAGCAGAGCAAACACGGACCTCCAAACATCAGAGGTGGGATCAGGTGCCATAAAGAAAATAACCATGTTGTTTTAAAATTTAAATAAAGCTGGATTATTTATTCTGAAGACAGTCGTTTTCAAAAATGGACCTCAGAAGCAGTTCTTGATTTAATGTCATTTAATAAGGTGTTTCAAATGGCTGTTGTGTTTTTCAGTCACCAGACTCATTTATTATCTGAAGTCCCATATTGCTCAAATTTGAACACCATTCAATATAAAAGATTCCTCTAATCTGGGTACATTTTTTCTTCAAAATCCCATTCACTAGTATTGGCAATTTATTTTCCGTTTGTATATTATGGTTAAACAGTATCTATAGAGAGGCTTATTTTATCATTCATCTTTAAAACTTGACTATCCGACTTTTCATGATATCATCAAGACTTTATTTTTATTGTGCAAAAATATAGACATCCAAAGACTGGGCATATTATTGAAGCACCCTTTTTTTTCATAAAAAGGAAAAATAATAATAATAATAATAATAAATAATTCATACGGATTTTAAACAGATGCATTATCTCTTTACATAATGATTATTCTTTTGCAGTAAACCTTAAGTTTATTTAATACATCAAGATATCGCACCGTTGATTGTCGTTCAGTTATGAGATCATGCACACCTGAGTTTGCTGTATAGAGAATTGCATAACCTCTCCAATAATGTGAAATTGGTTCATGGGTTTGGTACATTAATAATGAAATGTAGTTTTAATCTACTCGAAAGAGTGTTTCGTTTGTATTCTTGGTTGGTCTGGAGTAAAGCATGTGAGAAGGGGTTTGGTAACGGAAATTTAGGATATTGGTGACATGTATTTCCGAAAGGAATCTCAAATTAAAAAAAAGAAAGATCTGACAGCTTAACATGTCCCTTAAATTATCAACTTATTACAATATACATCAGTAATTTACTAATAAGAACGAACCAGTAGTTTCATTTATAGAAAAGAAACTTTTTCTGTTTCCCTCATTTTATTCAACAATTTCGATAACTGTGAATAGGATATTTTACGTAATATGCATATTGTAAATGTTTCTGAAAATATTATCACGTTCATTCCTTTTTCCAAGGCCACTTCCTGAGATGCATACTGGATGTTCAAAAACACATTGTTTATCTTTTTCTGACGCAGAAATGCTTGCGGGTGTGATAAGTGAAATATTACACTTCTTGCAAAATACCTTTTAATAAAAAATTAGAATTAAGAGAAATTTGTTCAAAATTATTCCAGTGTTGAAATATATGACAAAAAATATGTAATACCATAGTTGAAGTTGAAGGACTGAATCATATCAGCCTATCCAGAGTAATAGTGCTTGTACCTTGATATACTTTTATCACAGGAATATACTTTTATGCTTAAGCTTATGATCTTCAAAGTAATCAGTTCATGTTAACGACATAGTTTTCAGAACGTTAGATTCTGCTCTGTACACAAAACAAGTACAATAGATTTATTTGCCTGACTGTTCAATCAGAAAGCGTATATCAGGAAATGGCATTTATTCATATTAACAGACTTTCATGATCAGTGCATATGAAATGCTACATGTTCAAAAGATATAGAGAAAGGACTTCTAAGAAAGGATGTGCAGTGACATTTTGTAATGCAAGCCAAGGCATTATTTGATAAAAATCAGTCAGAGATTGAAGCCCTTGGCAAGGAAAAAAAAGATTTAGTAGTATTCCATTAGCTATCTTAATGGAATATGAATTAAACTATTTCGAAAACAAACATAATTATTAATTGTTCTTCAGAGATAGAAGAGAAATATTGTGTCTTAAATGTCTTTCATGCACAAATTAATGACCATTAATATAATCAAATAAAAGAACAAATTTACTTTTGGAATACATAATAAGAAATATTTTTATGGGCTGTGGTAAATCATAGTTGAAGCAGGAAAACGATTATCTTCCTTCTTCAGCTACTTAATTTTTTTTTTACTCGAGACACTTTAAAGGTATTTTACTAATCATGGAATTTCATTGATTGATTTTGATATGGTAAAGAGAATTTAAAACTGCGTCCAGGCCTTAATCTAAAACCCTTGATTTGAGTATTTTCCCTCTTTTAAAAAGATATTAATGAAAATAATCTGCAATATAATATATGTTTTGATATACTAATAAGGTTTCCCATACATGTTCTCTCTCAAAAGTTTTGTCAAACTTAACTGTGCAATTTTTGCCATATTCCCATCTCAGTCAATTGCAATACGGTTATTCAAAACGGCATGAAACTATTCTTCTGAAACATTTTCTTATGAACCTTTATTAGTAGACCTACTTTTATATTCATATGAAGCAGAATTCATTCAAAAACTTCTACAGGAAAAAACGAAAACATTTACTGTTGCCTTCAACTCGACATTTAGATATAAGGAGGACATATTATCAATAAACAATAGAGTTATTTCCATTCATATGTCGACTCAATATGTCCCAGTGAACTTAAAAAAAGATACTACATAGTCTGACACATCTGTTTCATATTTGGATTTTTTTTAATAGAAAAAGACGTTAATGATAACCTAACAACAAAACTTTATGATAAACGTGATGACTTCAACTTTTCTATCGTCAACTTCACTTATTTATGCATCAACTTATTACCTGCATATAGAGTTTATGTCTCCCAGATGATTCGATACGCAAGAGCGTGCTCTACGTAGAAAAAATTGAAAACGAACCAAGCTGTTGACAAACTAGTTAATGAAACAAGGGTATCAACAGTCACGCTTGAAGTCAACATTTCGCAACGCAGCACCGTTAAGGCGTACTTTGAAGAAATCAACAGAATATAAACGTGCATACATACATACCTTTTTAAAATGAATTTTAATTTTATAAAGGTAGTATATTATCTTATGACTTTAACATTTTTTGAAATAATATTGTATACCCCGCTCTGTACTGAATTTGGTTTGGTCACGTTATTTGATGGTCACGTGATAAATGCATGTAATGTGTATTGTATGTAGGTCACAAACAAATTTCAATATCGCAAGGGCATACCCTAGTTAAAATTAAAAATTAAAGTAATAGATTGTTTCTACATAACTTGTAGTTTATGGAAAGTGCTGCTGCTTAAAATAGAATTCGCATTTTATTAGTTTAAATTTCAAGTTATCTTGCTAATGTCGAAATATGTGTGACCTTTACCAAGTATTTTATGTATTTATTAAGTTATGCTATCGATTTCAGGAAAGCAGCAGCACTTTTCAAGTTAAGGAAAATGTCCATTATGTGTATTCAAAAAATGGTAAAGATCTATTAAGTGTATGCCCTTGCGAAAAGGCGATTTATTGAGGCACCTCGGCGTGAAACATGCACACAGTGTAGACAAAAACACGGTAGAATTAATTCAATACATTCTCTCGATATTTTTTAAATAATGGCACTAAACAAACGTTTCAGATTTGTATTAATGGTCTAACTAAGATTTTCAAATAATATTCTGTTTAATAATAAAATGCATTTTCCACTGTGAATAAATTACTTGATCCGCCTCTCACTGCACATAAAATGCGTCAAACTTTACCATGATGACGTCATGTCGACAAGTGCATTGCGATCAGTGACTTGTTTATATCTTGCTGTGTGGGATTTAACTAGCGACAAAAATGAATGCAGTGGTAAGTTTTGATGTAGTTCATTACTCTTATGCAGTTTAGATTCGCAAATTATTTCATTTTCCGTTATTGTGAGGAATTGCTATATTTGTGTGATGTCACAGTAAACTTTTCCCGTATAAATTAGGCCCCGCCCCCTTTAAGCAGCCTTAGCAGAGCTGCGAAGTTCTATGGTCGAGACAATGACCTTGCTAGCAAATACAATCGTTCATTAAGTCGAATGTTTACTGACGTTTTTCATACTAATTGTTAGGCCATTAATTACATACTGTATTGTCAACGGTTGCCCGATTATGACATAGAGCACAAGGCGGTTGTGACCGGTCTACAGGGGATGCTTACTCCTCCATGGCACCTGATCCCACCTCTGATGCTTTTAGAATACCGTATTTGCTCCGCTCCCGATTTGTACTGTTTCAATGAACTTTTGAGCTTAATTACTTTTCGTTATCTCCATATTTCTTCACTAATTTTATTGGGGTTTCATTAGATTTACTTTTCGTTATTTTCGTGGTATAAACAGACCCATGAATTTATGTTCACCACAAATCCTGAAATTATAGATATCAATTCAAAGCTTCTCTAACCAAGTCCCCAATAACCAAATTTCCTCAAACCACCTCGAATTTTGACTCCATGATAATATGTGATTTCATAGTATAACAAAAGATCAGCAGCATAGACCAGTAGATGTCTTAGGAACCTGGAAGCTAAACAGGAGAAAGAGTCTGCAATTGATCAATATACATACTATAAAAACATCCGGCGGATAACATTCCACTAAAGTCAGACTATTTTACCGTCGCCGTCACGGTAGCTCAGTCGGCAGAGCGCTCGCTTCGTGATCAGAAGCTCTTGGGTTCAAACCCATTCATGACTGACCTAAGTCGATAAAAAATAGATAGCAACTGTTCCTTCGCCAAGCGCTCGGCACTTTGAAGTGAAAGTTGCGGGTTTTTCGAATGAGAACCTAAAAACCGAGGTCCCTTGCCACTGTAGGCGTTGGCACGATAAGGATTCCTCAATGCTCAATAGCCCTGAGTGCAAAGAATATTCTGAAGCCCTTTCCCGGTCTATGGAGATGTCTCTATATGAGTGAAAAATTCTCGAACGGGACGAAAAACAACATACAATCAATCAATCAACAGACTGTTTTAGATAAGTTAAGACGTTTTATTTTACATAAAAGACTAATTTATTTAATTCACCATGTATTTGAGACTGTACAATGTTCAAACAAACGAGATAATTCAAAGTGAATTTTGTAAATTTAAAAAAAAATAACTCTATAAGCAGATATACGTGTTACTGTGTTAAAATATTCAGAAATCAGAATGAAAGGTATATACAATGGAAAAGCTTCCAGTACTAATAACCAAATGCTAAAACAGTTGAAGGCCTTTGCTGAATAAGTAATTGTTCTTGTGTCATACAACAAATGAATAACATAAATTTTGATTTTAAAAATCATTAATTCGAAAAATGTACTTTTATATCAAAAGTTCATGTAGGTTTGACCTGGTTGTTGACACGCAGACATATTTCATGAAACGTTCAAAACTGAAATTTATATCCGAATTCCAAGCATTCATTTATTTCATTCAAACACCCAGATAAAATGT
The DNA here is from genome assembly GCF_033153115.1 of Saccostrea echinata. Classification (NCBI taxonomy): domain Eukaryota; kingdom Metazoa; phylum Mollusca; class Bivalvia; order Ostreida; family Ostreidae; genus Saccostrea; species Saccostrea echinata. The sequence continues at coordinate 4,060,709 of NW_026889750.1, forward strand.
TCCAATCTGGAAACAATGTTAAGATTATCACTAAAGTTTTTTTTGAGACAAACTCTCCCTATATTCATCAGTCAGGTATGAAAAAGATCGGGCTAGATGACGTCATGTAACATGTGAGGAGGTCTCTTTAGGGTATCTCAGAGTTAAAAAAAATTCGACGACTGGTCCACCCACTCCGGTTAGAAATTCTGTTACTTAGTTGACAAAGGTAAGTATTATTTCAGTAATTCTGAATTTGGTTTCAAATTGCATGGCGGCATATTTCTGCCCCCTACATGCAGGATAAATTATATTACCGTGCGAAAAAAGTGTGTCAACATGCAAGATACTTATGTCTACATGCATAATGATTATGTATTCAAGCTAAAAGTCCATTAAACAAAACAAATTTGGGAGCAGAGCAAACAAGGACCTCTAAAACATCAGAGGTGGGATCAGGTGCCATGGAGGAGTGAGCATCCTCTGCAAACCGGTCACACCCGCCGCGTGGTCCTTGTCATGAACGGGAAATAACGGGAAATTTAAATCCGTTGACACTTCAGTGTGTAAATAATGGCCTAACAATTAGTATGAAAAACATCAGTCAGCATTTAATTTAATGATAAATTGTATTTGCTGACTAGGTCATTGTATCGACCATAGAACTTACGAAATGACGGCTTAAACGAGACTGGTGATATTCTTGTTTCATCAACTTGTTTGTTAACTTACCTCGATTTAGAAATTGTTCACACGGGGAAATACGATAGATAGAGAATCTAATTTTAAAGTTGGTAAACTTACTTACTAACGCCAGTATACGACATCATACTAGCAGGATACAACAGAATTATGTTGACATGCGACTTATTTATACTAAGTTGCAAGATAATTATGTTAACTTGCAAGATAATTATGTTAACATGCGACTAACTGATGTGTAACATAATTATGTAGACATGCTACTTATTTATGTCAACATGCGAGATAATTTTGTTAACATGCATCTTATTTATGTCACATGCAACTAATTAATGTCAACATGCAATTTATTTATGTTAACATGCGACCTAATTAAGTCAACATACGAGTTATATTTTAACATGCAAGATATTTATGTCAACATGCAAGATAATAAGTTGTATGTCAACATACATATTTCGCATGTTGACATAATTAACTCTCATGTGAACATGATTATCTTCCATGTTGACATAAATGTCTTGCATGTCTACTTAATTATCTCGCATGCTAACATAAATAAGTCGCATGTCAACATAATCCTGGCGCATCTTGCTGTATGATATCATATAATGGCGTTAGTATGTAAGTTTACCAACATTAAAATTAGATTTTATTAAGTACTTTAAAGAGATAGGTAACTTGCATGTCAACACAATCATTTTGCATGTTGACATTAATAAGTAGCATGTCAGCATAATTATGTTGCATGCTAACACAATTTATCATGCATGTAGGGGGCAGAGATATGCCACACTCGTGTTCCAACAGTAGTCAATCACTCAGATATGGCGACAAACAGCGATCACTAGTATTAATACTATTACTGTCAACTAAGGAATTGTCACTATCGAATTATGTCTTAGTCAGGCATTGCTTAAACAAACTCATGACAAAAATAAAATAAAGTAAAATACATTGTAATACATAGAGTTGTATGCCCCACACCCCCCCAAAAGTGCATGTTTTGTTGTTCTCTTGATGTGTTTTGATCTATTAATTTTTATAAAATTATCAAAGAAAAATACACCAATAACATATTCTTAAATTTGTTAATAGAATGTCCAGAGGCAACAAACTGAAAACGACTTTTGATTTGTTTACCGCCTAATATAGTTCGTTGTGTTATTGAAAATGACATTTAAAAAAAACTCTATTGTTAAATACATTTTTTATTTTCGTGTATCTCAGGAATCCTGACCAGCATGAAGATTTGAAAAATATTCATATGGCATTGATTTAAAAATTTAGTTGTCCCAAAAAACTCATATCCATCGGAAATGTACCTTAAGCGCCCGATTCCTTATGTCTGCAGTTATTGCATGAATTTAATTTATTTAATTTAAATTATTTCGAGGACTGTAATTTATTCTTTCTATATTATGCACGCCAACCGTTGATTAACAGTAATTTAAGCGCGATGTAATAATGAGGGCATCTGTCAAAATTAACAAGCAACTCTATTGACAAGAAAGCGACAAGGCCACAGGGATTACAAATTATTTTGCCAAATGGTTGCGGTCATATGCAAAATTTTGCAAAAGCCAAGACATTCATCAAGGCGTTGTTATCATTAGAGCTCTCTAATACGCCGAAAATTGGATTTGGTATTTGCAGAGGTTTCCAGTATCAAATTTAGCAAATAGAAATGAAAAAAAGGTTTGAATTGATAATGAAAAATTGTCCGTCAGCTGATTGATATGGGAGAATGGAGATTGTTACCAAGTTTTATTGTTCAGAGAGGAGTAGAGGGATTTGACCCTTTCCTCATTAAAATATAAAAAGAAAAATGAGAATTTAAATCACAAGGAGAAAAAAAGAAGGCACTGAATTATTTATGTGAAGTATTATTTCTCGCTAAAAAAATACTATGTTAAAATGAAGGAAAAATGCACACTCTGCAAGGAAAATGAAATATTTCTAATTGTCATTAGTGGTTGGCAAAATGTTAACCCCCTTCGTTAGCATTCCGACGGAAAAATACAATGTACTTTTTATTAGTAGCACTTTTGTCGTGAGCAAACTATTATGTATATGTATTACAGCAAAGTATAAAGTAGAACTAATGAACTGATGAATATTGGACATTTTCGCGTAAGTCACGTGATTTCATTTCGGATTCAATACTCTCAGACATTATTTATTCAGAATAAGTTTTAAAGGAAATTCCTTATTATTCCTAGAAAATCCAAACAAGAACAACAAAAACAAATCTGTTTTCAACAAATGCAGTTTATTGTCACATGTACAATTAAAAGGTCACTGCCAAGAAGTAAACCCCCCCCCCCCCCCAAAAAAAAAAAAAGCCCAGACATTGCAAAGAAGAGCATATTTACCATAAATGCTCCACATTCAAACACGGTCGCACAGCCAACGAATTTTTAACGTCACTAGGAATGTTTTGGAAAAGGCGAATTTCTCTCCTCCTCTCATCATATTCTGTGTTTTTCGTCTTATATACTATTACAAAATTTATAAACGGAATCATAAGGATGTCATGTCTAAAGATGTGCTTGTCATGCTGCACTATTATAGAACGGAAGGCACGTACACAATCATACGGAAACTCCAGTGCAAATGCTTGTTTAAAATTGCAGAATTCGAATGTTTAAATTAATATTCATTATGACCTTATTTCCAGATTGTATTATTAAGTTGCTATTTCAGGACTAATAAAACTCCACGATTCCTTAATATTAACTTTTCATTCATTTGAAAAATTTGATTAACTAAGTTCCCTCATAAAAATCAGACATTGAATGATTTATGAAAATATGACTTTTTAATTTCTTAATCAAAACGGCTTTGCAAAGAATACAAAATAAGATAAACTTGCAAAACTAACATGGTATTAATACATCTGATTTTTTGCTATATACTTTTAGGAAGCAGACTGGCCGCTTCCATATATTAGGTACTGGTACATCGTTTGCAGATCGCGAAAGTTTTGCGACATTTTATTTTAGCGAGAAAATTATCTGGTATTTATAAGTGAGCCATTTTTTTTTCATGAATTTTGGTAATTTTTGTATTTAATATTTCATAAAACAAATATACGCCAGAATGAAATTCTCTCGAGTATATGGTCTCGCGTAATTACACAAAGTAAAGATCTCGCGATAAAAAAGCGATATTTACACTATTCGCAGTTGATTTTCTGACAGTTTTAATGTTTGTTATATATTATGGTTAAATTGAAAAAGCACAGAACACGGTAAGGATATTTAACAAAGCGATTCTTTTTGAGAAAAGAAGATGGAGTTTAAGTCACTTAATAGATCAATTCGCGGTTAAAACTGGAATTGTCGATATTTATCGACGTACGTTTTCTGCCTAGTTGACATTTCATTCACTTGTATCACAAGCACCGTTTTATATAATCTTGCTCGCGCCCTGTATTTTCATGGGAAAAAGTACCAAAATGTCATATAAAATTTATAATTAAGAGGGAAATGGGGAAAACTGGTCTATAAATCACCTTTGTACAATATGCTGCATGAAGAATTTTGGTTTTAATCCAAGTGTAATTATGAACAAATTATTTCAAACCGTTATAACCTTATACCAATATGTTTTAATGTTCAATCAGTTGAGAGCTCAAAACAGCCTTACATCCTTGATCTTTTTAAAGGTTCATCTTCAAAACGATCATTTTGTTATGTTGCTAGTAAGGAGATACATATAAAATCTTCTAATCCTTGCTCCTTACGTAACGAATAAACAAATAATATAGCTTGATGTAAAAATCAGTCATAGTTCTAACTGTTACATTTAACAGCAAAACTACAAGTCATATGTAATCGGGCATGAGAAATAAATCTATATATTAGAAAGCATTAATCCCACATCTCATAGAAATTCATCAACGATAATGTTATTCGAAAAAAATCTTAACTATTATCTTCTTATTGCCTCTGAGTATGCTGTAAATAGTACTGAATAATGGATTTTGGTTAGCTGTCATTAAAGAATCTTAGTCATCAAGTTATGATAATTGTAATGGTACTTTGTTGTTTAAGTCAAACGAAGGGTCATGTTAGCCAACGTCGCCCACGTGATGCAGTGGTTAGAACGTCACGCAGTAAAGAGTTGATCCTTATATGGATCTTATGCATCTATTGTGGGACTTGGATACTGGTCCTTTGGATGAGACTAATAAAAAAGTCTTGTGTTGCAGTAGGTGCTGGACCGAAAAAGATCAGTCACTGCTCAATTGCTACCATAAGTGCCAAGAAATGTCTTAAATTGAAGCCCTCCAGCGGCAAGTTGTGGCGTCCAAACATGAGTTAAAGATTCTCGAAGGGATGTAAAGCAAACAAAGAAAGGAACAAACAAACATATTAGACCATAGGGGATCTCTCTTTAAATATAAAATACGTAACGTTAAGTTTCATTTATAGTGAGAGTATTATTTTAAACAATAATTATTGACAAAATTGCAAACACACCAAGAGTATTAATGAGTCAAGCAGCCGCGGTGTCATCCTTTACCATACCTTTTCTTTTCGTGGTATTCCTAATCTTTGGAAAAATTTTACCTTTTACATGTATGTCCTAAAGATAGTACGAAGAAAAAATTGTACTTTGAACAGCAACCCTGTTTCTTAACTATTAAACAATATTTTACAAAAAATGACTAGCTCTGAGGACTCGTGGATGTTCATATTATATTATTAAATACTGTTGAATCATTTTGAGTTCTGGGGGTAATGTTTGATGGCAACCAAAATCTGACTGGTTCGTGGGAACGCTATTTCGTGGATAACATATATACATAGGGGTCACCACGGTAGTTAAGTCGGCAGAGCGCTTGCTCCGTGATCGGAAGGTCGGGTGTTCGAATCACGGCCGCGACTGACGTTAGTCGATAAGAATTGGTAGCAACTGTTCCTTCGCCAAGCGCTCGGCACTTTGAAATAAAATTTGCGGGTCTTTCGGATGAGACCTTTAAAACTGAGCCCCTGTTACGGTAGGCGTTGGCACGATAAAGAACTCTCACTGCTCAATGCACCTGACTGCCGAGTAAAGGTCTAAATTTAGGCCTTTCAACGGTATATGGTGACGTCTCTAATTGACGGAAAAATTCTCGAACGGAACGTAAAACAACATACAATCAATCAATATATATACATATGCAAAGGTATTGTTCTATGGATTATAAATTCAAGGGTAAAAATGACCTACGAAATCAACGTACATCAGTCATTGCTGATGCCATAGTTTGATTGATTGTTGTTTAACGTCTCTCTCGAGAATTTTTCACTCATATGGAGACGCCACCACTTGCCGGTGGAGAGCTGCAAATTTTGTCCTATACTAGGCACATACGGCCATTAAGCAGTGAGGGATCTTTTACGTGCCAGCACCTACTGCGATACGGGACCTCGGTTTATACGGTCTCATCCGAAGGACCGGTCTCCACGTCCCACAGTGGGATTCGAACCCGCAACGTAAGGATCAACTCCTTACTCCGCGACTCTAGAGTAGACGCTCTTACCACTGCGCCACACAGACGACCTGATTCCACAGTAACCTACAAAACAGAAGTCATGTAAAACATTGAGAAATGCCATATCAGAAAGACCAGCAAAATAAAAGGAACTCTTCTTAGTGTTTGTGTAGAGACTCATTTACCTTGACTCAAACAAGAACACTTGAACAGTTTGATTACCCCATTCTTGTCAATTTAAATGCTTATGTACCTAATATTAATTTTTTTTAATTAAACAAAGTCAAATATATCTAAAAAAAAATTTCACGTGTATTTAGATATATCTGAATTGTGAAAGGCATATATAAAGGTAAAAGTTAAAGTTTATAAGTACATGTGCCATCATTACACAAATGCAGTCTTGTAGAAGTGTATAAAACACAACCAGAACAAAAGGGGATATAATTAGATACAAGAAAGTCTGACCAATGGAATTTCTCCGTGCTAAACTTGCTTAGATTGATAATTGTGTAAATGAATGACGATAGCAGTCTATTTCGTTTCAACATTAATATTAAGGTGGAGTGACGTTATGTTAACACCAGTCATACTTTTTTGTCTCATGAAAGAGTCAGGTCGCGGTTACCTCATAAAAGCAGTGTTCATTAGACAATGCTGATATTAATATAAACAAATAGTGTCAGTTATACATACAAAGGTGTATTCTTACATAGGTGCAAATAAATTGTAAGGAAAAAAATAGTTTAAGAAATACTGCACAAAGTTAGTAATCTTTCAAAAGAACATTTCCTCCAATCTTGTCATATTAACTTGTACTGAAAAGTTTCCGGAAAACAGTTAATCATTCAATTATTGATTTATTTGATTAATTTGTTGAAAATATAGTTTTGTCTGCTCTGTTGTTTTCAACGCTTGCAACCATAGGAAGACACAGAAATAGAAGGAAACGGGCAATAAACCTATTGATAGCCCATCAATTTAATATTAACGTTGTGTTCTGAGAGAGCTTGCAATAAAGAATTTATCATATGTGAATATATCTTGAGTCATCACTAATTCTGTCAGGCCATTTGACGGTTCTTAGTATCTATTTGATAAAAAAGCATTAATCATTTTAAAGTTTTACTTACGTTGATGAATTATTCATTGTAAATAAGTACTATAATTATATTTAATGAAAGCAAATTAAAACTTCATATAGGATATTTAACATCCTCGATCCAACCTTAAACTAAAACATTAACAAATCGGTGTTAGCTTTACAAACAGGTATCGAGGATGTGGATAAAATTCCAAGAACATGCAGTCATTAAATAAGAGTCATGATGCATCTTAACTAACATTAAAGTTTCCGAGGTTACGTATAAGTCTGACATATTGAATTGCACATCGTGTCATTTGAAATAGTGATTTGTGATTCAAAACATGGAAAACAAATTTTATATTTATTGCAATACAAGCAAAAGTAAAGGGAAACAAGACCCTGAAAACTTTTTAACATTGGAAAGGTTACAATTGTATTATAGTGTGATGTATACATTAATTATCACAGAATAAATTGTGCATATAAATAAGCCGTAGAAGACACTTTAACACATACATGTACAAAAGCATGGTTATAACAAAAAAGACTGAAGATCAGAACTTTGTCGAATCACAATCCTTTATAAGCAGTGGTATATGATATGATAAATCAAACTACAACCTAATAATTAAAATTTAGTGATCATTGGGTATTTTAGAATTTTAGATCACAGACACCTTTAATCGCCACCAAGACTGTACACGTTTTAAAGGAGATGAGGTTGGAATCAGGTCCGGAAGTTTCCTCTTTTCCGGAAGAGATGCTGTTTTTCTGACTCGAGATTTATATGTATAATCACTGTCCGTGAAGGCAGCGTTGAGTCTGTCCCAAACAAACACACGGAGTTCTCTTTTGTAATAGTCACATGATGTGGTGAAGCGAATCACAGCTGGAACCTCAGTTTGATCTAATCGAATAGGGATTACTTTTCTTCTACGAGCACCTGCACAAAAAAGTAGTGCCCATCGGATGAATTTTATTCAGGATTATCAATCATTTCTTTTGTAATACATTACATCATAATTAGACATCAAAAGAAAATGTGGTTTTTTCTAATAAATCAAATTACTGTTGAACCTTTGAGAAGAAAATGTTTATAATGTATATACCTGGTGACATAGAATGGGCAACTTTTAGATGAAAATGGAATAAATCGCTCTCTAGAGAAGCTGCTGATATCACAACTAACACTTTTTTACACCTACAACGATTGATCATCTTTCTTAAAATGCTATAATATCATTTATATTAAAGAAACACTTTATTTAGATTGAAGGTTTATGAAAACGGTAAATAAGAATTAACATTAAAGAGCACCTTTCAAGGTGTTTATAATCATTAACAAAATTTTACCTCTTTTCTATACTTTCTGCAGTGGCCACGGCTTCCAGCGACTCCTCGGCTTCATCAGACCACGGTACATAAAGTCTGAGGTTGTACGGTGGGGACGTGAGTACCCTGGTCATAAGATTGACAAATTGCTGGTCCTCTCCGAAGGGATTGTAAACCACAAAGGCATCATACTCAAAGTCGTCCATTTTAAACACTGGAAAAATAATTGGTAAATCCATATTGATATAAACCAAAAAAGGGACAATCTTACATTGCAATGACCTACTGAAACATCTTTAATTAAGTTAATTTCTCGTGTCATTTTTCATCTCCTGTCGCTAAAGGAACTTAATTTACATTCAAATGTTTATTTCACTAATTTTACATGATTTATTTCTCTAAGTTACAGATACGAAGTGTCACCTACTTACATGTAAAACTTCTTACAAGCAAAATATATTAAAATATATTAAATTTAAAAAAATCAACAGCTTTGATATTAACATCACAGAGTGAAAATGCTATGTATATTTATAAAACACAAGATACATATCAAAAAAGTTATTCATGAAAGCTTACCACAAATTTCGCTCTGTAAAAAAAATTCAACAATAAATCCACTCACTAAATGCACTATCACTTATATAACATATAGATTACGAATTTTAAGTGTTTGAATTAAAAAAAATATATGTATTCATCTTCGGAAAATAGAAAGTCAATGAAAATATCAACATTAAGGCCAATGATTTACAAGGTGAGAGTTCACCATGGACCAATCAGAATGCGTCTATGACGGAATACATTATTGATAATGCGGTTCGGCGGTTTTGCTATAGAAATATTCAATGGGATGTTTCCGTATAAGTTGTGAATGAGCTGGTTTATAATTAAACATGGTAGTACATTTTCCAATGTGCACTTTCCAAAAGAGGAGTGCATGTTTGTTTTATACAACGAGGAAAATTAGTCTTTATCCGTACATTTACGTCGATTGTTGTGCAAGTACGGATATTGTTAATTTGGAAAAAGCAGGAAATATTCGGTCTGATCGCTGTATTGTGTATTTCATTGGCTTTCAATGTATTGTTTCTTGAATTCGAGAACTTAGTAAAAGGTGAAGTTTTATGTGCCTGAACTCTTGCATGAGTACAAATTGTTAATTTTTTTTTACTCGAATATTGCATATGTATCAAATTCTTAAAACCAGCTATCCTGGCAGTTTAATTAAACTGAAATAATTTTACAAAATGAGATGGAACCGCTTGAAGTAAAGTTCTAGTGGGGTAACTTAAGTTCAGAATAGAAGAAACAAAACATCGTTGTACAATGCTTATCTAAACATTTTGTAATGAGTATGGTGGGTCATTTCTGCTATCTATATAACTTCCAGTCAACATAGATGTCTTGTGAAGTCATGAAATATTTTCACCACTCTGATTATGATAACATAAATTTACTCACGTAAGATCGAGGTAACTGCTCTGGAAAGATTGGAAAAGCTTACTCGACTTCACAATAAACTCCTATAGAAAATAAAAGTTTCATGCATTCAGTAAATATTTGTCAAAATAACGATGAATCGTTTTAATATAGCATATCATACTTAGAAATGGAGCATTATTTTTGATACATTGAAACAGTAACTAATGATCCCTTTTGAGACTTTTCTCATCAAGAGAAACAAACTTTCCTCACACTAATATAGAACTTAGCAATAATAATTCATTACTTTATCAAACGCCTTGTACACAATCGTCTTCTTGATACATGGAAATAGTAACCAATGGTCACTTTTTTCATCAAGAGAAACAAACTTCCCTAACACTTATACAGATCTTTTTAGAGATTATTTTAATTACCGTAGAAACACAATTTGAATACTCAAGTATTTTTCTCACAATACTAAAATTTTCATTCATTAAAAAACATGAAACGGAGACTTCAGGCTGTTATATCCAGGACTTATGATTAAATCTATTAAGAATTTTTTCTTAACAGTTGTAATTTCTTCCTGCAATATACAAACTAAATTAAAAAAAAAAGATTAAAATAACCGCAATCAGTACAGAGCCATCTCACCAAAAGATACGTAAATGGCAGCTTAGTAATGCATTGAACTTTTGTCGAGATGCGCCAAAGTTATCACGTCGGGTTGAAATAGCTCTAATGACTTCTCACGGTAAGTTACCTTGACTAAACCTGCTAAAATTGTACATTAAAATGTGGGTTTATGACTACATAATCTGAAATTTTAATTGGCTTCTTGAGAGTTATTGCGATTTTATGAGGTCATATATTGATTACGTCTCGTTATTCGTATTTGGATAACAGAACATGAACGCAAAAATAAAAAAAAATCTCTTAAGAACTTGCAAGAGTGAGAAAAAAAAACTTGTAGTGAAAGGATCTTTTTATTATACTACAAGATATGTTTGTCTCGCAATTACAATTAAGGGATCTTAATTAAGATATTGATATTTTCTGCTATCCAAATATTACCAGGTCAACAATATGCATGACCTCATAAAGTCATAAAATACATGTACTTAGTAAAATTTCAGTGCACGCTATTTTCTATAATTTTGACTCTAAGAAGTTTCCTGAAAGTGCTTTTTGAAGGAATATCTTTCAATGTTATACTTACCTACAGAATAACATAGAAAGCTTCCTTATCAGTTGCCCTATATGAAATTGATTATTTATGGCATGTTTTCTCATGCTAGCGGCTCCATTGTCTAGAGATCAAAAAATGAAGGCATAAAAAATACTTTCTTTACCCAATAAAAGATATATCTATAAACAAATAAATGTTAATAGCACAAAAATATATAACAACCAAAAACATGTGTTGCAACTGTACTTGCAAGTTAATATTGGAGGAATATTTTTTAATGTAATTTTTCATTTTAGTATGACAGGTATGGCTTCCTAATTCGTTGCCCTATATGATGATGATTAATTATAGCTTGGTCTGCTCATGTAAAGAGTTTCATTTTCTAGGAATAAAAAAATAAGGGAAGAGAAAGAATTTTCTTTACCCAATAAAAGATTTATCTTAAGACAGATAAATGTTAATAGCACAAAAATACACAATGTTCAGCTAAATAGCATGTGATGTAATTGCTCATTAAGGTATAGTAATAGCCGAGTATAACGATTTCTGCGTAATTTGTAACAGTACAACTTTTATTGCTTCAAATCAATTCAAATGATTTTTCATCCAATTAAATCTTTCTGAAGCCCAATTAATTGAAAACAAATAAAAAAAGGCTGTGTGCCTTTGTCCTGATTAAGTTTATCACAACATTCATTATTTTCTATTTGAAAACAGTATGTAAAACTGTGTTAAATTTAAATTAGACGAGGTAATAAAATCCTCGGCATTGTTGATTATAGGTCAGTGTCGAATACATTTCCATAACAAATAACACAGAAAGACTTTTGTCATGCACAAGAAAATTAAGTGGTTAATACTTTCTTAAATAAAAATCTGCAAGCGATGAAAGATGGGCGTGGGTTTTCCTAGTTTCCATAATTGCGTTTTTGTTAATGTTTTTTTTGCAAGAAATCATTAAAAGTGTCTTGAAAACAAAAGTTGAGGTTATTGACCCAACACGAATCAAATATAATATCCCTATGTATTATATTTGTTCCTTTCCCTTTGAAATATCAAACGAATGCATGGATGCTGTTGTCATGTGTGAATGTGCAAATTTGTTTAAATCATTAGTTAAGATTAGCTTCTAATGATTCCAAAGGAAGATTTACTAAAGCAAATTTTATTTAATGAATAATAAGAAAATGTCTTCAGGCCCTTTTTCATTAAAAATAATATATATCACATGATATTGAAGAAAAAAAATGCAATACGTTGCAATTGGTTGTTAAATAAGAATTTGCTTATGAAAATATTACAAACACACTGCATATACAACACACAAATACACAAGAAAATATTTTTTTAGTGTTCTGCATTTCCTTCAAATAAAACAAAATATATTCTGTATTTCATGGCGTTCTCTCTCAATGAAATTCTGCAATATGTGTGTGTGTGTGTTTTTTAAATTATTATGAAAAATATTTTTACTTAGACTTTAAAAGTTGTTGATCTATTTAAAATGCATTTGCAAAGAGCGTGGGCACGATTGGTAGATGTTACCGTGTCGATTTCGCATTCAGTGGTCAGGTTTTCCCCTTTGTACTTAAAATTTAGCTCATCCTGATTCAGATGAATATCGTGTGTGGTATGGAAATCGCTCGTTATACAAATAGACATAAATAACAGGACATATATAGGCATTACACTTAAATTTAATAAAAATAGATAAAGGAGGGTTTTTATTAGAAAAATACCAAAACTATCACACTGAAAGTTTATGAAGATACGTAATAGGTTTTAAGCTTTCTTATTTCTTTGTTTTCTATATAAAAATACTAAAATTTTATCTGAAATTGAAAACATTGATTAAAAACTTTTCATAATTCTTCAGAGATGAACCATTTGTTATATAAAAAGCTGAATGTAGTAAATGATATACAGTAAATGCTCCCGAAGATGTTATGACTCGAATGACAAGAAAAATCATTTTACAAAATTGATATACCATGTTCATGTATACAGGAGCATGTCGCATTTATAACATACATTCAGAGAACGCGATGTTTTCATGTGTTCTATTTTGTATTTGTGTGTTATATATGCACTGGGATATTTTCATAAACTAATTCTTATTTAACAACTAAAGCATTACAGTAAGTTTCTCAGAGTGACAAATTATGTAATTAAGGTTGTAATAACGTGCCGTGAATGTAAGGAATACGTCAAAAGGCGTTATATTGTCAACCAGGCAGACCACTTTACGCTTCATAGACTAAGTAAAGGCGATCCCAATTTGCAGAAAAAAACAATTAGTAAAGATTTACGTATATATTTCGTTAGCATTTGTGAAACTTTTTTTGTTTTTCTTTTTGCATATTTTGATTGGATTCCGTGGCCTTTAGACAAATCAAAGAAAAAAAGTTTTTAAATCTCTGCAATCTGTCGATCTACTGTAAACTAACTTTTATTCGCGACGACTTTATTTCGCGATTTACCGGGGGTAAACTAGTTCGCGACGATTAATTTTCGCGATCAAGCCTTTTTTGGATCTGTTGTGAATAGAAAGAGAGACTTTAAGGACCGGTTCGCGGCGAGAAATATTCGCGGTGACGAGGCTCTCGCGAACCTCGCGAAAATTTCTCGCACGCGAATAAAAGTTGGTTTACAGTATTTATTAATTGCATTTTCAGTTTTGATCAATATATTTACACTGTGAAATCCATTTGCTTTCATTTAAAATTATCCTGTACCAATTTTCAAAGACGGTAAATATACATTAAAATGTTTTAAATGTTTTAAATTTTAGATACATGTAGTATTTTCATCAATATATCTAGGAACATTTTGAAAATTTGAAATCACAAAATTTTAACAAAATCAATAACATCAAAACGTACGACTTTTTACAACCATTCCCTACGATAAATTGAAGTCCAGGCTTTTTGACATCATAGACAGCTGCTTTTTCAATGAAACTGGAACTCTTAAATATACTTACCTTGTCATATGTCATTTGCAAATTTATTTTCTAAAAACATTCTGATTATACACACAGATATTAAAAGATGCTTGAGTTTCTGATTGACATTATCTATGTAGTTTTTGGAGATCTGGTCTTCCAGGTTTTTTTTTCATCCAAGTGAATGCAAAAGCATTCGCTGCGTATAAACAATTTCTAAAACGAGGCAAGTTATTGACAAACAAGTTGATAAAACAAGGATATCAATAGTCTCGTTTGAAGATATCATTTTGCAAGTTTTATGGTCGATGCAATGACCTTGTCAGCAAATACAACCTATCATTAAGTCAAATGCTGACTGACGTTTTTCTTACTAATAGTTAGGCCATTATTTACACACTGAATTGCCTACGGATTTCCCGTTTTTCTCGATCAAGACAAGGAGCACATGGCGGATGTGACCGGTCAGCAGGGGATGTTCACTCCTCCATATAACCTAATCCAACCTCTGATGTTTTTGGAGGTCCGTGTTTGCTCTGCTCCCGATATGTGTTGTTTGAATGGACGTTGAGCTTGAATACTGTTCGTTATCTCCATATTTCATCTAACAACCATTCTCTATAAGAATTTGTACTTTCATATGTGGGGTGTGGCAGCATGACCACAGATTTCCTCCAAACCCTGTAAAACATTAAGACAAGAAATAATTTTGAACAATCTAGAATGGTATGGATGTGCATATGGATGTGTAATGACAATTAATCAAACATGGCAGTTTCCGGGGGGGGGGGGCACGGGGGGCGTGCCCCCAATAATTTTGCCGAGATATAGATTACTATAATAAACATAGATACTATATGCTTGTGCCCCCTCAATAAAAACGTCATTTTTTTGCTTGTCAGGAAATTTTTGGTAGTGCCCCCTCATTTGTCAACTTAAAATGTATGGCTGTGCCCCCCCCCCCTCCCAACTGAAAAAAAGGTCACACAATATTAAAAGCGCATAAAGGACGACGGACCAAATTCAAAATTTCGCGCCATTGCGCAGAAAACCGCGAATATGCCTTGAATCAAATTGACTTTATTATGTATTGCAAAAGATAACAAATATACATTTTTAATTCTTTTAAAGATATTCAAACTCAAAAATAATGTAAATATTTAGATTTATATTCATTTGTTGATTTTATAAATAAATGATTTATTTGGCCAAGGTATTTTCATTGAAAATTTCCCCCAAAAGGTGCCCTACACCTGAGATTGACATGCCCCCCTGAAAAATCTAAGCTGATGACCCATTTATTTTTTGGCATAATTTGCTGGTAAATTGTCTTGTTAACATTGTCCTTTAATATGAATAAAAATTCTATTGCAGAATTTTTTTTTCAATGATCACTCTTATACCCTACACTGGCAATTCCCCTTTACTTCCTATAGTAATTATCGATTTCCATCGCCAACTTTTGAAATGCACCCCATGAAAAATCTACTTTTATGACCATATGATTTTTTTTTATTGATTTTAACTCACTAAAAGTCACTTTACCTCATATTAAAATTTGAATAAAAAATCTATTGCAGAACTGAATAAGGTCCGTCGTCGTTAATTGGCATTTTTTTTTCAGTAATAAATTTTATTTAAACTATTTTACATAAAATAAGATGTTGTTTATTGCATTGATTACATTTGATAAAATATAATTGAGGTTACAAAATAAGTTGCGAAAAGGTCATATTCATTTTACTGTTACTCAGTAATATGTACACTGACCCCTAATTTTTTCTCAATTTTTAATCAAGAATCCTTGATATAACCAGTGTCAGGAGTGATATACCTTAGGCAATAAGACTTGCCATTCCTACACATGTGATCATCCACAATTTTTGTCCCTGCACAAAACCACACTGAAGATTCAAAATAGATGACATTTTTTTTCAACTTGTAACTAAACTTGTAACTTAAAACTTATCATTTGTTTAAGTTTGCCGAATAAAAATCTCATCTTGTACGAAGTTTCAAGTTTCAAGAAAATGCGTGATAATACGTGCCAAAAAAATGATTTTCTTATAGATAATGCTTACAGAGAATGACTCTAATTCCAAGACAGGTATATAATGCGGATAATGTTGAATATATAAAAAATGTATATAAACTTGTTTTTGGATTCAGATATATGCTAACGTACCAGTGTTGCATTCAACTTTCGTATTTCATGATTATTTTCATTTTCTCTGAAATGTTGTATAAAAAAATTCTAGTTCTCTTAAAACTGGAAGAAAATTATCAGTTATTTTTCATGCTACATGAAAACGTGCTTTGCTCACCCACGTGGCGCAGTGATTTGAGCGTTTGCTCTAGAGTAGCGGAGTAAGGTGTTGATCCGTGTTCGAATCCACTGTGTGACGTGGAAATCGGCCCTTCGGATGAGACCGTATAAACCGAGGTGGTGTTGCAGTAGGTGCTGGCATGGAAAAGATCCCTCACTGCTCAAAAGCCATACGTGCCGAACACAGGTCTAGCTTTGCAGCCCTCCAGCAACAAGTGGTGGCGTCTCAATATGAGTGAAAAATTCTCGAAGGAAGGTTAAACGTTGGGATTGAACAAAGAGCATTTATGAAAATTCCAAATCCCAAAATATCATAAAATGACTTTTACACATAAAATGTATTTACAAAATGTCTTAAAATAGGATGGAACAATATTGTACTTATCAGAATGACAAAAGCACCAGATATGCTTTCGGTGTTTTGAATAAACAAACACTAATTTATCAGAACACACAAAATGCTAAGGATACTTTGGTATTTGAGCGTCAAACATATTTGTTAGTTTAACTCTAGATTTTATAGTCAGTATCTTTATGTAGTGAAAAAGTTAAGTAAAAATTAATTTATAAGTTTAAGTAAAGTATAAATTAATTTATAAGTTTCAAAAAGTATTCAAAGCAAGTTTAAAATAATTTCCCTAGATTTTAATTTCTTTTTGCTAAATTGTTAATATAGAATTTTACTCGAACAGTTTAAAGTTCATTTGAGAAGAAAGCAAGGGGGAAAACAATTTTCAAAAAATGGAATCGGTTACTTATTTACGGACAGTTGAGAATTGGAGATCTCTTTTTGTAGGATGAACGCACAAATGTCGGTATTTTTGTTAATATTTCCTTAATTTAGCCGAAATCAACATGACCAAGCCACACACAGGAACGCCTTTTTGTAAAAACATAACAAAACAACCAACCATTTTTTAGACAACGATTTGAGTGTAATGGGAAATGTCAGTAACAATGAGAAAAATAAAGGTTATTAAAGAAGAAAAGAACCCATATTACTTTACAGTTCAAATTAATTTGTTTTTTAGAATTGCTTTCACGCTCCCTTTTTAAGAAAACGAAACTATGCACGTCACCAAGTGAAATACACAACTGGAAGATTTTATGATATGTGATTTTAAACTCTATCTTATATAAAGATTTTTTCCTTAAAATAAAATTTAAGTACAAAGAAATTTTGTCAAGACAACTGATCTTTAATATACATGTAAATATATTAAAGATCAGTTGTCTTGACAAAATGTTTTGTACTTATACTCTTCGTTATTTGTATAATATTTTATGTAGAAAAATGCATGGAACTCGAGTTGACAATATTATGCTTTTACAGATTTTTGAAAGTAATTCTGTTTATTTACAAAAATGTTCGAATACTCTTTAATACAACAAAAATGAAAAAAGGAAATTAGAAGTTCTTCTTATTTTGACTTGCTTAAACATTTTGAGATGCTAAACATTTTTGTATTAGATCAAAACGTCTTTCATCTTTCAAGGTTGACTTAAACACTTTTTCAAATTCCTAATGTACAGTCAGCTTGTTATGGCTCAATGGACGTTTCAATTAAAAAAAAAACTGTTAAATCAATATGATATAATTTTGCTAATGTATTGTGGATTCTTTAAAACAGATATAATTATTAAATAAAGGGAAAAATGTAGAAAATATGTTATGACTAAATAGACAAAGAATAAACAAACTCCAGAAACAAAACATTCAAACATACTAAATAATTCGCATTTACATACATGTATGACTATTTGGATCCAAAAAATAAAATGTAAATAAATGAACCATTGGCCATGGATTTCGAAAAATCCTACAAAAGTATTAAAATTCAAACACATATCTTGTGAAAAATAAGAATAAAATTTATATATTCATCATACAGATTCAATTTATACACAAGATTAGGTAATGACAGAGGTTTGAAGAATTTTCCGTGTAGACTTTGCTAGAGGATAGAGAACTTAGATTTATTAAACTTATCAGACTCACAGTGCATGTTT
Source organism: Saccostrea echinata (assembly GCF_033153115.1). Lineage (NCBI taxonomy): Eukaryota > Metazoa > Mollusca > Bivalvia > Ostreida > Ostreidae > Saccostrea > Saccostrea echinata. Next base: position 4,079,194 of record NW_026889750.1, read on the forward strand.
ATTCTTCTTTTGATAACATACAGTGTATGATCATTTTCTATGTATAGAATGTATAATCTGTAATCTATCTATCTATCTATCTATCTATCTATCTATCTATCGATATAGATATAGATATTTTCATTGTAATCATCCAGTTAATATTTTTTCAATAATGAACATCCTAAACTTAGATTTAAAATGCTTAGTTCAGTTTCTTCATTACTCAGCATCCATAACTCATAATAATATTCAGTGTTAAGTTTGCCGGATCCTCGAATTTACACCGGTAAAACATTAAAGATAACCTTCAAATACACGTTTTTTTTCCACTTTTTCCTAGTCAATGAAACCATCTTAGCAGTTCAATGAGAAAGTTGAAAACTGGAGATTTTGGATTATCTGAAAATGTAATAGAAACAGAATTTTTACATAAAGACTAAACTTGGTTAGGAGATAAAATTTATCTATCAATGTGAACCCAAAGTTAAGTGAAATGAACTTCTTTCCCAGAAAACTTGCGTCTGTTTTGGCATATTATCAAATGCTGTCTACACACTTTGGTGAAAAGGCTTTCATTGTCAGCAGAAAACGATTCAACTGGGAACTGAGTTTTCAGAGTTGCACTAATTTAATGAATTTGTGCCATTTATCATGATTTTTTTTAACCGGGAACTTCCTCAATTAAGGCGATATTAGGCTCCATTTTATGAGCTTTGATGTCAAACAATCACAAATATCATTATCATTCTACAAGTCCAAGCGGTATAAAAAAAAGTCACTCGTGTTTTCCTATAATGTAGACTTGCATTATTAAATATTCACAATCATATGTTATTTTTTATGAAATCATGGGACCTTCTGAAGAAATAAATATTCTTTTTTGCAGAATAATTTAAAAAGGTATAAAAAGGATTAGTTTGCTAATTATGTATAAACTAATTTTAACAAATGAGAATTGATGTATAAACGTAGCAAATGTCGAATGATAAAATATAATCAGTCCTATTGACAAGAAGATCATTCATTAACATTTATTTCTGTTTTTTGTTTTGTTCTGTTTTTTTTTTTTTTTTTTTTTTTTTTTTTTTTTTTTGTAGTGATGAACTATTAACGAACTAACATTTTTCATACTGATAATCCAATTTGTTTATGAATTATGTTATGCTAAGCTGCATATCAAATACGCAATATAAATGCAAGAATCGAATAACAACATGCCACTTTCCTAATATTACAACTTCGTTACACTAAATATGTCAATGTTAAATCAAATATTGCAAATGATGAAAGCTCTATGGGTGTCTTTTGACGCAGGATGGAAGAATTTTCATTCTGTATTTAAAAAAGAAATTAATAAAAAAATTATTTTGATATGCATTTGAAAATTCTCCCAAAAATCATGATAGGAAACCTTATCATCAATACTGCGTTTCGTTTTTAACACTAATACGATAAACTTGTTTCAATTGTAGATGGTATTTTCCTTTTTCTCAATCAAGTAAACCTCGAATTCTCACTACTGCACCTTTTACTATGATGGCATTTTGTTTGATCCCAGTTTTGGAATGCAAAATATACAAGACACTTCAATCAGTGGTAAGTCTCGTCGATCCAGACTGTCAAATAAGTGACAGAATTGACGCAAGTATTGAATGATTCCTCAAAATATGATCAATGACTTTTCTGTGATTAGCTGCTCTCTAATGATATTGCGCAGATAGATACATATCTAAGTTTCGATCTGAGATGTGTTTTGAAATAATTTTAGTTTCTTATTTAAAATGTGGCTGCGTGCCAAATAATTAAAAAAAAACTTTATGTAACCACTTGTGTATGTTTATAATCACATGGACTGGTAACGTGCAGATAATGAATGTAAAAGAAACTTAGTTTAAGCTTATCAAAAAAATCATGAGATGCTTCACGTGTTGGATCACTTTTATCATCCGTGACAGTGTAATGTTATCCGCATTTCAAATGGTCCTGACGATGAACAAACTTGCATAGATCTTGCAACATGGGATATACACGACCAATCATGTTTAAAATGTTGCATGTGACCAACATTTTACATCCTAAAAATCAGGTTAAAGCTACTCTTAACACAGAGGCAGGCCACTGACAAATACATGTAAGTTGATTTTACATGGTTTTAAATTACCTCGTTTAAAGTCAACTTTTCGAAATTCTATGGTCGTTATGATGACTATCTTTGCAAATAAAACCTACCCTATCGTTGGATCGTATTTTGATACACGACCATGATGTTTCTCACCAATTATGGTTCTTTTGTGAGAAGCGCTGACTTTTACAGATGACGGCTTACTTGCGTTATGTACGGAGGTGCGAAATTGATAATAGATAATGAAACCTTATTAGTGGTTATAAGTATGGTATTAGAAGCGCTAACATGATTTAAAGGTATACAAACAACACAAGAGATGATGTGAGACAGAATAAAATAAAATTGAATACTTAATTCGTGAGGAATAGTATCTAAATTCAATCTCATATTCTGAAGGAATCAAATAAGGAAGAAAAAACATTCCGGAAAGAAAATTTGGCAGGAATTGGTGAAGGTGGGAAGGGAGATGGTTGTGGATAGGTAGGTTGCCGTTCCCTTCCTAGAAAACGTTATATGTGCTTTGTAATGGACCATAATAACCTTTTAATCAACTTTTAATCTAAATATTTTATATTGCAAAAGAACTCCTATATATTAGTAAGCCGTTGACTGTAAAAGTCAGTGCTTCTCGCAAAAGTCCATTAGGTTACTGTTTTTTACCATCTGAATACGGATTACTCCTTTCCCCTGATTTATGCAGAGAGTGGGTGTTACCAGTCGACAGGGTATGCTTACTTCTTCCAAGCAAATGATCCGACCTCTGGTAATTCCAGAGGTCCGTGTTATTACCTTATTCACGACACGTATTCTCAGTGGACTTATGACATTATGACAAGGTGCAATATTGTATATTCAGAGCAAGCAACTTCATTTTTAAAAGAACAAGGTACAGTTTCAATACAAATCTTGCCCTGTATTTTTCTAAAAGAACGAGGGCGCTTTTGATTGGCATTCGGCAGGAATCTGGGCGCACTTGAAAAGTGAAAATTTCATTGATCTGTCACATGGAATTTTAGCATTCTTTTGATGTATCGGGTTCCTGTGATATAGGAAAGGGAAATATTTTCCCGATAATGTACTTTGATTTGCTAAAAAAAGAACTTGAAAGTTGGCTAGATGAGTCATTTGGTACAAAATGTTACATTTTTAAAAACGTTTTTCTAAAAATTTGCTATCTCTGGGTAATCTCTCCATGATTTTGAAACGTTATTTGTGTGCATTTTAATTCAAAGAAACTAACAAACATTTGTAAAATATGGAGAGAAGACCCAGAGACGAATGCAATGAAAAAGAAATATTTTTGGTTCGATCCTCGCATGGAGCGTTATTTTTTTTTTTTAGTACAAACAATCAATTCATTTGTCAGTTAAATTTTATGGACTGATTTATTTTCAAATAGATAAATTCTGGTTCTGTTGCACCGAAAGCGAAAGCAATTCTTCCAAATTACTGATACTTTAATATACACAAGTATGTACTTGTAATTGCATTTAACTATACCCTATATGTGTTTATTATTTATGTGAAGCGTTACTAAGTTTTAGATGTAGTAATTATTAAGATAAGCGGACTGATATATTAAATTTGACAAAGTATTTCAAACTAAATGTAACATTTTCCCATGTGCGTAACTTTGTAAAGTATGTCCAGCTGTGGTCAACCGACCAAATCGTAGACATTTAAACTATAAATGTTTCGTATGCCTTATTCCTGCAGATCACACGCCAAACACGCCCATCTTCTTTAGAAGTGATGTAAGAAACTAAAATTCATCATTTCTGAATTATTGAAATTCCATGCAGTAAAAACATACAAATCGTTTTTACATTAAGACCTCCTAAATGCTAATTGTGACGTCATAAACTTGTGCTTTTTCCCGTATTTTCTTTCAAAGTTGCAGAAGACGTCAATTTTCAGTGGAATTTTCTTTCAGAAAACATACAGTGCATGCATCGCCCACAAAGATTATGAGATATTTGATTTTTCAAAGCATTTTACACAATATATCCAAACATTGAAGTGGGCGACGGCTGCAGACACTACATGTATTTTCTAAAGGAAAATAAGCTCAGAAATGAGTCATTTTGAGGCTTTTCTTGCATAAAACTTAGAAATGTAACAAATTAATGACGTCATATCTTCCAGAATGGTCCTCCTTCTTGCCATATTCTTTAATGAATTATCATATTCATCTACTCAACTCATGTTAAAGCCAATTTCATAACTTTTTAAGAACATTAAATTTTTAGGGCACAATAAAGCCCAAACCGTACCTTCTTCTTTGCAAAAATCAAAATAAAAAGGAAATTCCCACTTTTTTGTTTCAATTGGAACAGTGAAAAAGGTTGTCCAACCGATTTCTTCTTTTTTGATTTGATATTCAAACAGTATTGGCTGAGTTGGTCCAGATAAAAATTGAAATTTAAAATTTTCTCTGTTTCATGACAACGAGTTGGGGCAGGGGTATGTCATTCATACGTTGATTCGATGTAATAGTATCACATTCAACTCGAAATAAAAGAAACCTCCGAGTATGAAGTACCTGCTTTCTATTATTTTACTAGGAAAAGATACAGAAGGCAAACTAGCTAATAAACTTGATGACTAACTTCTCTATCGACAACCTCCCTTATTTATGTAGCAATATATATCATTATCACCCTAATATGGGATTTATGTCAGCCAGTTGATTCGATATACAAAATCATTTTCTGTGTATGAACATTTTCTAAAACGGGGCAAAATACTTACAATTTTCGCATATTCTATAGTCAATACAATCACCTTGTTTGCAAATATAATCTCTCGTTAGGTCGAATGTTGACTGACGTCGTTATACGATATGGGTTGTTAGGCCATTATTTTCATACTGAATTAGCTCCGTTTACCCGATCATGATAAAGGGCACACGGTGAGTATGACGGGTGGGCAGGGCATGCTTACTCCTAAGAATTATTTTTTTATTCAATGAACTCACCTTAATGGCAGACAACATACTGTTGTATCATACATGTACTTCTTAAAAAAAAAATTGCATTCATACTTGTTTGAGGAGTTGATAGTCAAAGAGAACAAATCAATTAAAGAGATACTTACAATCTTCGATTAGTAAATATGCAGCAATCAATCAATAAAACGATTTTTCTTTAGAATTTTGTGCAGTAAAAAGGGTTCTTTTTTTGAAATTTAAAATGATTAGATAAAGAGATGATAAACATTTAGAACCGGTTCTTTTTTGAAATTTAAAATGATTAGATAAAGAGATGGTAAACATTTTAAAAAAAGATTACTGAGCAGTTAAGCACCAAAACACTTTTCTACACCATCTGGTGTGTGTACCATTATGCATAAGTGGAATTATTATATAGTCTATAAATAGTCCCTATATAATCTATGCAAGCGCAGACAGTTCATAACACTACATATTCACTGGATTTGAAAACGTATTCACCGGAGGGTCGGTGCGCATTCAGCGGCATTGTGACTTCACAGTCAACACATCAAACAACGTTGTAAACAAATGGTTACAACGGCTGAGCTAGCTGTATATCTGAGCAGGAAAAACATTAGCCAAGCCTTTCGCAGGATTATTTTCTAAACATTTCGATGTCTTACACACAGCAAAAGGAAAACACGGAAGCTAAAACTTGTAATCTGGACATTTATTTTATTTTTCTACGACAGAAGTTCGTAAATGAAAGTGGTATCATCATGCAGCCTTCAATGTCTTATTTATTCAAATCCGGACTATATAATAAAACAATTATGGACTCTTTCGGTGGTGAATATGGTATGTTACTCACCAGAAAAAATAACATTATTGACTTCGGCTTCGCCTCGGTCAATATTGATATTTTTCTGGTCAATAACAAACCATATTCACCACCGAAAGAGTCCATAATTGTATAATATTTACTGAGTTTACCTGCATAATATCCCCCATATTCAGGGTTTCATTTTTTTTGGGGGGGGGGCGGGGTCGTCTTGACGTTAAACATATTTACAATTATTTCATAATCAATATAGTTTGAAAATCCTTTAACTTGTGAGTTGAAAATATTCGCACTTGTGAAAATCCAAACTTTATGCCTGAGGTACCTGAGACTTCTATATCGATCCTCTTCAGAAACTATATTTATAAACCAATCATCGATTGTTTTTCTTAGTTCAATTTTAAACTTTAATATAAAAGGAACTTAATTCTTTCAAAATCTTTTAAAAATTCTTCTTTGGATCTGAGTAATGGACTTTGAAATGGAGTAATGGCTTTGTGAAAAATGCTATTCTTAGATTTTATGGAAAACTTCTGTATCCAAATAGAGTTCAAATAAGAGCATATACCTCAATAAAAAAAGGCATAAATGATAAACTTTAGTGATATTTCTATCTAAATTAACTTCTAATTTTTGGCTCTGAGGTTGTGCTTAGCAAAACATTTTTAAAAAAATAAAAAAAAAACTCATATGTTTGTCATTTTGAAGAAATTTTCATAAAATGGGAATAATAAAGTAATTTATGACGACATAACACAATACATAGACAAGCAAGAAAGATATTTCATTTTTAATATGTATCATCACGAGTTTCATAAAATTGACTCGTCTGCTATAATACAGTTTTTATTTTTCCGAGTTTTATAGCACATTATTTGTCATGGAATATCAAATGCGTTTGTCTAAATAGTAAATTTCATGACTGCTAATTTTTCAAATTTATTACAAAACGAGGGGTTCCAACACACCCATAGCTCACAATGTAAAATGGATTTCAACAATTTTCTTCTGGAACAGAAATTACAGAATGCAGCCATAGGAATGGAGTGAATATAGGCTCATTCTTGGCTCTTAGAGAACAAAGAAATGTGGTAATGTAAATTGCAATTCAAGAGACTGGATTTACATTTGAGGTAATGATTTACAAATATTATTTAACAGACGACAAACTGCGATATCAAAATCAAAATGAACTTCAAAGTTATCAATACATAAAAACAGATTAATATTAAAGATCATGGTACAATATACAATGAAGATTAGTAAGATAAAGATGTGTATCAGATTAATCGGAAAGTCCAACCTTATATATAGCTCACATTCAAAGATTAAAATTCCGACTAATTAAAGGAAGTAAATGGTTAAAGATTTAAATTTGATTAGACACGTTTCCGCATTTTTATAGGTAATAAAGATTAAACAGAAAGACCGTAAGTCCATAAATACCACAAAATGAAAACAATTAACACAGTTACATATTAATAGAACTTTTGATACTGATGGAAACAAAGCATTGATAAGATTTATAAAATCAGGGTGAGAGTGACTACTTAATTGCCTTTTTTTCATTGCTAATCTTTCCAAGTTTCTTTTTGGAAGAGGAGATTGACATATTAGGAATGTGAACTTTAGCATTTTTATGTCTTGTAGACATAATGCTACATACATGTAGTTCATACCACATGTACAGAGATATCATTAAATATTAAAATTTAATTTTTGGAGTCTCACGATGTTATCCAAACTCAATTATCTGCCATAAATCAAAGGATTTTGGCATCTTTATCTATTCCTTTTTATTCGTTTTCCAATGTACGTGACATAATGCTTGCTGAACACTCACACTGGTAATTAACTCTTTGAAACAGGTTAAGCACCTGTTGTTTAGCATTTGTGGAAAAACCGTAATTATTAAGCCTAACAATTAGGAGTCGTTTCCGTCATCATTCTGGAAATAGAAATATTCCATGGAGTGCAGAAATGTTATAACAGCTTTTTTCTCATTGTCGCTTTCAGTTTCATAATTTGAATAAAATACGCACTTATTTGGATAAGTATCATTACTACCTCAGTGGTGAAAAGCGGATCACTTATTCTTAATGCAGAATATTTTCCCAGTTCATGAATTTGAATTCCTTGTCCGTTTACTAGTGTCTTTAATCATCTGATTACTGTATATGCTGATAGTTTGTCATTCTACGATAAATGGACCAATTCAGAGTATAAAACATGAAAAAAAAAAATAATTGCTTCAAATAGCAATATGAATATCATAATTCTCTGAAGGACATATCAGTGAACTTGAAAACAAAGAATTGCCCACAAATCTGGTATCGTTAACTTTTTACAACAATTTCAAGATACCATTGATTTTAAGGTAATGTTACGGAAGTTAATGCTTGATTAAGCCTTATTATTTTTTAAATAAAGCTGAATTTGACCAATTTTTCATTTCTGATGTTCAGTAAAGATTCATGAAGTCTCGCATGAATCCGAATTCAAATTAAATTTTCGGGAAAAATATCGTTACGGACGTTAATCGTTACGGAAGTTAATTCCCAGCAATAAAAGTTAAAATTCTCTTCAATAGTTAAAATAAAAGTTTGTTTTAGGATATTAAACAAAAGTATGAAGCATATCACTCCCAAAATAAAAAAAAATAAATTATACCTTTAATATGCGTGAAATTTAAAACAAAATCGTTACGGAAGTTAATCGATTTTAAGCGACATACTTATTATTTCACATGAAAGGAGATCCATGCATTTCTTTGCGAGAAGTGGTTTGATTTCTTATTATACAGGATAAAAGACATTTTTTAACATTCATTGCAATCTATTCGGAACGATTTTACGGCTGAAAGTTTCATCTTGAAATTTGTAAATAAATGAAGCGACATTAAGATTTGCAGTGGAATACGTTTTTCAACATTACATTATGTTCATATCAAAACTTTAACTGCATATATATCGGTGAATGTGTGTGTGTTAAGTCTTAGAGTTGAAATCGACCTTTAAATTTATAGTTAAAATATTACAACGGTAAATTTGTAAGCGACATAAAAAATTCTTAATTGGTCATGTTTTTGTAGAATGACTGAATGCTCTTTCTTTTGCAAAACTTATGAAATTTTTTTTTTTCAACGTAATATATATTCTCATGGTTTCTTAAATGGGAGATGGAAGAGAAGGGGCTAAAAAAGAAGGGCAATATCTCATATCACAATCGTGTTTAATTTGGGTATAGGCTTTAAAATAATTCAATAATATAAGGTCAATCCAGACTTTATCTTCGTTTAGCATTCGCGTGTGCATTGGTTTTGAATTCAATGAATATAAATCTGTCTCCGAGAAAAATACTTTATTAAAATCAATTCCTATGAATGAGTTCAATAAGTACAATGACTATACACTTTTTGTTTTATATTATCGACCTGTGTGCCGTTTCTGAATAGGATTGATTCTTACTGCTGCATTGAACAAAGCATGTAGTGTTAAGACCATTCAGTAATTACTGGGAATTGTCTCTATTTTTCAATCACCAAATATTTCGTACTTTTTCTGCTTTGATCTAAATTGGAGGATGACACTTATTATTTTGTATTGATTGGTCAAGGTTTTAAACTCGAATTTGTTAATTTAATTAGATAAAATGAAACAAGGTTGGGTGCGCATCTGTCTTAAAGCATCTCTTGAGATAAGTCATTTTAGCGACTAACGTTTTGTGAGCTTTTCCGTCACAAATGTGGAAACAGATAAATTGTAAGGAGTGCAGAAATGTTTAAATAATTAACAGTTTCCTTAATTTAGCTACCAATTTATTAATTAAGTTTATAAAACACACCTTTCTTTAGTTTTGGGTGAAATGTAATGACATGTTTGTTACGACGGAGAAACTAAATCTAATAGTTACAATGTTCTCAAATTTAATGAAAAAAAAAATATTTTGCACTAACCTTGGAGTCCATTGACAGTTGTGGTGAATTTAAGAAGAAAACACAACGATCAATTGAAAAGAAATAAAATAACCGCCACATTATATCACAGAGAAAGGGACATATTATAAGATAATAAGAAAGTATTGGGTAGTTTTCATTATTATTTGCTAGTTTTTAAATATTAGAGTACTATTTGAAGCGATCGTAAAGTATTAATTGTTTTTTTAAATAGAAGTTATTACGCATAGAACAGGCACAAATATATATAATAAAGCTCAAAAAGAACACATACACTGTAGATATACCTTAACTCTCAGCTGAAAATATTTTTTAAAGCCATGATCTATAAGATACTCAATATACATCTCTTTATATATTTCATTTACAAATGGAAAATCAATTTCAAGATGTATACTGAAAAGCTAGAAAAAGAAAATTGCGGTTTTGTAGAGGTTAAAGAAATGTTTTACGTATTCCCACTTTTACTTCACCTTTTGCACATTGCTAATTTAATGCAAAAGAGTACACTGTGATTTGTGGAAAAAATAGCATCAATCTTACTGCAGACTTTTCTTTCATGCATCATTTTGGAATCACTTTATTTGTTGAAATAGATAACTTTTCTTAGACATTTATTATAATACTGTCGCATAACCGTTGATCCAAATTTGCAAGTTATGCAAAATTATCGTATTGGTCAATATGAAGAACATAACTTCAGAATAAAAAGACTCTCAAATGAGCTTCAAAACCAGGTGTTTAAGACTATAATGTGCTTTTAATATCATTCATTTTCATTTTAAATAAAGGTAACGTCTTTTTTTTAATGTAAAAACAAGAATCAAGTATTGAAAATTTGCCATGCTTTATTCTCTTTCTTATGCATCGGTATAACAAAATCATGCATACAATAGAAAATTGAAGAATAAACTTGGAATGTCTACAATTTATTTTGCAGTAAGCTTGTCATTATCAAAGACAATAATCCATGTATTTATATTTACAATAAAAATGGGTGTTTGTTTCTCATTTTCTATTTGTGTACTTGCCAAATCAGTGACTTGTTCCTGAATTTAAAGAAAAAATAGTAAAAATACCTATTAAAAAATGCATGATTTTCAGATGCATGGCTGTTAACTATGGTAGTTAAAGTATTTTCTTTGACATAGAGACATGAATGTCTTGACATGTGACAATCAAAATTATGATAATAAAGCAATAATAAAAGTTTTTATATAAACAATTTGCAATTCTAATTATTTGCTTAATTCACCCACGATGTTATGTAAACCGCATTGGAATGTCGAATTCATTGCTTACACTAGCAAAACAATTTGATTTTCAGCATTGAACATAAATTTGAATCGACATTCATAACGAGTTATGGATATACTCTGAGTAATAAGGAAACAAAAAAAAAAATAACCAAAGACAAATGGATAAAATCTTTAATTGATAATTTAAATTTTATCAAACTTTACATCAGATAGTTTATAATTTTGATATATCACATGTATTAAAGTGCATAATCAAGCATACGTTAATGTTAATTTATTAATTTTCTATGTTTTTTTCCCAAAAGCTTGCCATATCATGTGTGTCTTTTATATAACTTCAACTTTGTCAGTAGAAATTTTATTTGCATCACACTGTAAGTAATTTGATTTTTCTGCAAAAGATATTTCTTGTGGGAAAAAATAATTGCCATTTATGAGGATTTGAACGAAAGAAGCGTATTAAATACACAACAAAACCCCCTTTGCTTCCTCTCCGATTTGTCATATTTGAATTTTGAACCCCTCAACTGATGATTAATTTTAGTAAATTGAATCTAAATTAAAGATAAAATAAAGATTCTGAATTAATTTTTTCAACCTTACAAATAAATCTTTTTCTCTTTTTCTCATAAGAACACTTGCGGTGTTATCCTCTTGTAATTCTACCACTGCAAGCTGAATAATAAATAACATTGTGTATTTCCGCTTGTTTAAAGAAAGCAGCTGATTTGCTAACCAGAAGCAGGACAAAACAGCTGGTGATCTAAATTTAAAAAAGTGCACACACATGATGATCAGAATTCATATCTGTTTATTTTGAACGACAAACATTAAATTATTTATTTTATGATAAGTAATTCACTTCTAAAAATGTTCTTGAAACCTTGGAGTGCTAATTCTATATCAATAAATTTTCACACTTTAATTTGATTATAAATTATCGAAGATAAAATTTTATTTCCTTATTCAAAATAGACATGTCAGTCTTGGGAAGTGTTATTTTCCGCCACAGTGATGATCGTAAACATAGATTTCTGAAAAAGGTTATATTACCTCAAACAAGAAATACTTTAAAGCAGTAGCAGGTTTATTTAAAAAAAATGATTATTTGATATTTGATTAAACGTTTAATATTTTACACATTGCAATTCCCAGAAAGGATAACAACTATAATTTTTTTTCACGAATATACATCAACACAGACTTTTTTCTCAAACGGTTGCTTAAAAAAAGAACATCTCCATACTTTATAAAAGTAAGCCTACAGTGTACAAGTAAATTTTGAAAACATTTAATGTAAACGGTATTATATAGTTATAAAGATAATGTACATTATTACATTTCTTCTACAGAAACTCGAAGACAGTATATACACAATTCCTCATTACATAAGTTACAATATAGCAAAAGTCTATACACTTCCCTAATAAATAGAAAGTTTCGCTGACGATTATACGTACCAATATTTAAAGTATATCTTGTCTCTTTTTCTAAAGGTGAGAGAAAGAGAGAAAAAATCCCTTATTTCAGCGCATAGTGTCATCAATGTCGATTTAAACAGAGGGTAACTAATATGCGAAGTGAAGGTATGTGCATATTTTCGCCTTGTGTATATATACGGGGGGGGGGGGGCAAAATTATTCGTCACAGGGAGCAATAGAGAACAAAGGATACTAAAAAATATGCCTATAACATTTGTAAAATAGTTTATACAGGATTTAAAACTGCATACTTATTACAATTGCTTTTTTAAATCCATCCTTATTCTTGCATTCTCCCAAAATGCTTATCGTTCTCAAAAAGCCTGAGACTATTTCTGTAAAACTTTTTTCCCATCAAGAAATACAGCTAAAGTCAAAAACTTGTCACTTCTGTATGATATCCAAAAAGAAAATCACTTTCATATCTACTCGTATATTGAATACATGGAATAATTTAAATACCATAGAAAAGTCTTTATAGATTCTCTGAATATTGAAGTCTTTTATGTACTTACGATTGATTTACATTTTTGCGTTTTCACATAATAAGAAAACTAGTGTTTTCCCAGAGAAAGTCCCATTTCATTACATGCTTCAAATAATTTATTCTATACATGCTTTTGTATATATATTTAAGAGATTTGACTTGACTATAAAACCAACAACAAAGAAGATTTTATATCACATTTTCAGATTTTTTTGGAAATAAAATATTGTTGATAATAAAATTCATGCAATTTAAAAGATTCGTTTACAATTTTGTATTTCCAGTTTAATTTGTTGAAATATTTGTATAATCAAATCAAAGTAATGTGAACTGAAAGTATAAGGAAATCCACTGACATCACCCCAATTCATCCCAATTGTCTTAATTTATCATAATCCGTAAGGATTCAAACTTTACGGTTCATTTTCGGTACATCGTAAACAAGCAGAGGAATGACAATGATTCAGAAGTTAGCGATTGATTAAACTATATCTTAATCTAGATTTTGTGCCCTAATGCCTTTCATGTAAGGAAGTGGTTTGAAGAATTCTGTCAAATTGTGATAGTCAGCGACAACTCTAAAACACTAAATCAAATACATGTGTAGGTATGTGACAAGTGTCCTAACTATTGATGTTATAGTTAAAGCAAAAATACTGCCAAATTTTATGTCAACAGAGAAATTAAGATTCAATTATAGTCACATCGTAAATTATAACTTTATTCAATTTGTCTTCAATCATTTGTTATTGGGCTAGCGCTAATTGGAGGTCAATTAATCTAGAAGATCCGAAAATAAGAGCTTTCTTATTCCCCCTTAAGTTCTATTTAAGCATCTTTGTGAATAATTTTAAACATGAATTGCATGAATAATATGTTTTTTCTTTTAAAATAATTAAGGCGATTTTAAAATTTACGTTGCGGCTAGTATTGAATAAACTTTGTTAATATAAATTTTATAACTTTCACCACGATTGGAAAAAGATTAAATAAATTTCATCTCCCAAAGCAAAAGTGAGGAAATCAGAGCTTAATAAACCATATCCTTGTTTTTTTGTAGCTTCAACTTTTAAATAACTTCAGTGCATCAATATTTTTTGAAGAATATTAACATATGAGATTAGTCAAACTTTCAGTATGTGCAAAATTATGCACTCAGTTGTCATATACATGGAGAAATATCATTTACTCTTTTTTGTTATCTGTAGAAAATGTCTTTTCCTTGTATTTATCGATAAAAAGAATAAATAGATACTCGTATATGCTTCCTGGAATAACGAATTTACAGAATTTCATAGCCTTTTTCAAGATCAATTTTGCCAAAAACGTCGTTACTTATTCAGGAAAAATGCTTAAATCAAGGCAGAATTCTACTGTATGTATTTTTCTGTAGTGCATATGCAAATTTAAGGTTTAATTTGAATGTAAAAGTTCATGAAACAGAACTTGTTTAATTCTAAGACTTATAACATTGAAAATACAAGGTGTATTTTAATTTGAATGTAAAAGTTCATGAAACAGAACTTGTTTCAATTCTAAGACTAATAACATTGAAAATACAAGGTGTATTTTCAAAAATTAACTTAAGCTTCCTTGTCTGTTGCTAAATTGCTTTGAAATCTGACAATATTGAGTCTACCATTATTCAGATTATAATTCACGTCTAACTTCTTTACAGTATTAACATTTTTTTATTCTTGAGCTTTATTTAAAAAAAATGCTCGATATTTCTATGCAAAATCAGAACCTCTATCATGGCTATATCAGTTTTATCTAATAGGCACTGTGACGTACTTATTGTGCGATATTTATTGTGTGATAAAAACTCAATAGGTATATAGAATATTTTATCTGAAGATAACGACCAGTAATCAAGCTCAAATTTATTGAACATCGGAACATTACAAAGGAGATAATCAAATACGGACCTTTAAAAATTATTAGAGGTGAGATCAGATGCCATGGAGGAGTAAGCAGTCCCTGTCGACCGGTCACATCCGCTGTTGCTCATTAGCATGATCGGGCAAACGGAAAATCCGTAGATAATTCATTGTGAAAATAATAGCCTAACAATTTGTATGAAAAACGTCAGTTAACATTCCACTTATCGATAGATTGTATACATGTACGCTAACAAGGTCATTGTATCGATCATAAAATTTGCGAATTGTTAATAAAACGATACTGTTATCTTTGTATTATCAACTTATTTGTCAATAGCTTGCCTCGTTTTCGAGATTGCTCTTAAGTAGAACATGCTCTCGCGTATCGAATCAACTGGGAGACATAAACTCCATATGCACGTGATAATGGTATATTGCTACATAAATAAGGGAAGTGGACGATAGAAAAGTTGAAGTTATCACGTTTCTCATATTTTTTTGGTCAGTTTACTATTAGTGTTTTTCTCTAGTAAAATATCCAAATAGGTATAATAGATCTAAACACAAGTAATGCTCTTATATTATATTTTAATTGCGTGTTCTTCCAGTTTTCGTCAGAAAAAACACAAGAGAGAATCAAACGTTGAGAACCAGACCTTGTCATCGATCATCTCTTTTAAACTCTGTATCACTCGGTTGGGATGGGGGTCATTTTTCAAAGGGGGTTAATTTTTTTAGATTGCACGTGTTGAAAATTGACCCCTAGGACTCTTTTTCTACAAAAATATTTCTACGGTTTATTTGGTCATTTTTCAACGTCGAAAAAAGACCCACGGTCATTTTTCTACGTAGGTCATTATTCGTCTTTACACCTGATCATCAAAAAAAAAAAATTTATAGTGTACATATAAGCTTTTCGTCCCTTTTCCTGTTTACTGAAGAGCTTTTTAGTAACATTTTACTATTTTATCTCGAAAATATAATGTTGCTTTTAGTATGAAGATAATACGTATGGTTAGATAGGATATTATGAAGTTTATTTTATTTCACCACTGCTCCTTTTTTTTTTTAAATGCACTCCCTTTAATTAATTGTTTGACAAATATGACATTACAAGTTTTTAAAATTAACAAGTTCGTCATACTCGTACGATTTCAACAACGTTCTTCAGCATTCCTGTATTTTTTCTTTCATTTCCTGTTTTCCAAATTTTTAATTTTCATGACATATGAGGTATACAGTGCTTGCCAGGATTCCAGACTATGACTAATTTTTGCACTTTGCAACATAGATAATAATGAATACAGTGTGAAACGTTTGCTTTTTTTATTTTCTGGTGTATATTTACATGAAGTATTACAACAAATAATTAATATTTGTGTTTTTATTCATAATTTATGTTAACTTGATATGCTGATCTGTCAATTTTGTGATTCATAATGTTATATTACCTTGAATAAAACTGTTGAGAAGATTGCAGTACATCATTGTTACTATACTGATGCACACATCCCTCAAATTTGGTAATATTGACCAGTATAAATAATAGCTTAATTTTAGAAAATTTTCTTTAATCTTTTTTTTCATATTTTTTCTTTACCAATACATTAAAGTAAATTTCAATTAAAATCTACCGTAGTTTAACAATCTAAACAAAATTTTTTGAAAAAAAAGTGAATATGACACGAATGAAACATATAAAAAAAATTTAAACTGATCCAATATTTTAGATTAATGTTTTATGGCTCTATATTTGTGTTAATGTTTTGGCCTCGAGTTAGGTACACCACGTCACTAAGAATATGAATTTGAATCAATAATTAAACCAGAAGTTTTTATGTACCATATCTGCAAGGAATTGTTGACAGATGACCCTCAGAGCAACGGGTAAAATGATAGCAGATGCAGTAAATATGCAAATGAGTAGAATCTCGAGAGAACTGACGCCAGTTTTGTCAGTTTATAACAAGACTATTTCCTGATTTCACTTCTTCCCTCCCACAAAAATGTTGGAAAAAACTGTTGCAAGCGCAGAAAGAATCGTATGTATTTTGTATGAGGAAAAGAGTTGTACTTTCCAAGGATATGTCTGGTGAAATTAGTGTTCCAAGGAAAGATATCTCTTCCTGTCGCAACAGAAAAAAAAAATTGCAGTCCGTAATATTCATTTTAAAATGAGAAATAACAAGTGACCATAGGTTTTATTGACACACAATATACATGCCCTTTGTTTATAGTCTGGAAAAATATATGAGGCATGTTTATTTAATTCAGTGGGTATTGCAATCTGTAAGAATGCTATGATTTTACGAAATCTTCACAGTCATTCTACAAAAACATGCCCAATTAAAATTTTTTATGTTGCTTACAAGTTTACCTTTGTAATATCTTAACTATAATTTTAAAGATCGTTTCAACTCTAAGACTTGACATATACACATGGTTTTGTAAATATTCACCGATATATATGCAGTTAAAGTTTTGAAAACAATGTAATGTTGAAAAACGTATTCCACTGCAAATCTTAATATCGCTTCATACATTTACAAATTTCAAGATGAAATTTTCAGCTTTATAAGCGTTCAGAAAAGATTGTAATAAATGTTAAAATGATTAAAAAGGTGTTTTCCTATATAAAAAGGAAACAAACCACCAATGGATCTTCTTTTATACGCACTCATAGCATGTCGCTGAAAATCAGGTAACTTCCATAACGATTTTGTTTTAAATTTCACGCACAGAATGCAGATTTCGAAAAGAACTGAAACTATTCTGAAAGTGACCATGGAACCTAATATCATCGATTCTAGTTGCGAGTCAGCTATTTTAGACAATGACATTTTCGACATAACAAAATCAATTAGATAAAAACAGTTGTCTCTCTTAAAAGTTTAACTTTCGTAACTGTAATTCAGGAAAGTTTTTGATATATATATATATATATATATATATATATATATATATATATATATATATATATATATATATATATATATATATATATATATATATATATATATATATATATATATAATCATTTTTGGAGTAAAATTATTATTTAACATTTTTGTTTAACATCTTAAAACAAACGTTAACTTAAACTATTGCCGAGAATTTTAACTTTTATTGCTGGAAATTAACTTCCGTAACAATATTTTCCCCAAAATTTTAACTTAACATCGGATTCATGCTATACTGAACATCAGAAAACAAATATTGGTAAAATTCAGCTTTTTTTTTTAAATAATAAGACTTATTGAAGCATTAACTTCCATAAAGGTTTCTGACGTTGCTAAATATGAAAATACTTACACTCTTTTTGGTTCAAGAATCATAAGTTGTGTCATACGGACGACAGACGCGGACGATGCAGTGGTCCTTAATAATTGCTTAGCAGGTGCTACACGTAAATGACTTTTTCCTTATTTTCTTCGAAATAATGACTCTCAGTTATAATTCACATAGGTAATGCCACAGCAAGCTTAATGGTTCTTTTCTAAAGTCCAATTTCATTATATGATAAAAAGAAAATTAAAATAGAAGATTTTCAATGTATAGTAGAGCCTTATTAATCTGCATGCCAATAATCCGGACTCTTCACTTTCCGGGGAACGATTAATATTTAAATACACCAAGTATATTTAAGGAATACCGAGGCTTCATTAATCCGGACAATATCCTCGGGAACAAAAGCGACCGGATTAAAGAGGCTCGACTGTTGCAAAAATTTGCTCTTATAACGCAATTAAGATTGTAACTGAAGCTGCAGAAAACGCTTGTGAGAAGATTTCTGTGAAGCTTAAACTTAGGAGATCTAGAGAACACAAATTAAAACAAGATGCGATTTCTTAAAACTATACTGAATATCTAAATAAATTAAGAGAATAGTGAAAGTAATTTATTTTTCTATAGGGCATATATTTGTGACAAATGAACGATAAGTTATAATAAATGTTCAGCGATGTTCGATAAAGCATTTTAATCTTTACTCCACAAAAATAAGATATAAGCCTGTCCGGTAATGTGACAAGACAAATTAGTATTATGGCACTTGGAGGCAGCAATCGACATCAAAGAAAGATAGTTTTACATTAAAGTCAAGTAAAACCTGTTTGACATACGTTAATGTACTAACCGCAAATCTAAGGTGAGAATTTTAAATTCCATGTTCTTATAAAGAATAAACGTAACATTTTCAACTAAGCAATGAAATGATTTTTTTTATTGCATGCATCTTCCTTTGGTTAAGATGAAATATGGAGATAACGAACAGTAATCAAGCTCAAAAGTCCATTGAAACACGTCAGCGGTGGGATCACGTACCATGTAGAAGAAAGCATCTCCTGTCGACCGGTCAAACCCGCCGTGTGCTCGTTGTCATGATCGGGCAAACGGAAAAATCCGTAGACAATTCCATGTTTGAATGGCCTAACAATTAGTTTGAAAAACCTCAATCCGCATACGGCTTAGTGATAGAATATATTTGCTGACAAGGTCATGTTATCGACCATAAAATATTTTTTACTTAAAATTAAGCAAGAAAAAGTCATAAGGACTACCTCTTGTGGTGGAAGGATATTGAAAAAAGAAATTATCAAAATTTATACATTTGTTTTATTCAATATGTTGGAACTTTGACTCTACAAAGTTTTACTTATAGAAATTTTTATGATATTACATTCAATGTGGGTGTCAAATTATATTTTTGGAACAAATTTTAGGCATTTTTACAACACATTTTGCCAAAAATTGCAGATACATGTATATCAATAAGTCAAGATAAAATTTCCTTGTTTTGCCTGAAATTTGGTATATCAAAATTTAAACTATTGATCCCAAGTAATTATTTCTTTATTTTAAAGTACATGCTTTTACAAACCAACAAGTAGGGCTGCGCAATACTATCGATATTCCGGTATATTGCGATTCTTTAACAAACTATATCGTATTTCGATACGTTTTTCTATTGCTGATATCCTTAAGTTTTCCAATATTCTATTAAGAAAATACACCAAATTCCCTTTCTTTTGACAAGACAATCCAGCAAAATGCTTGGGCTTTAGATTTATAAAAAAAATTATAGAATTTAAGATGTCAGAAACGTTTTCAATCATGCCAAACAGTACTAAAAGGTAAAGGGTTCTGTAGTATGGTTGCATTTCGTTGCCAAACTGTAGTTAAATCAACTAAAACTTTTTTTGTTACAACGTATTTATAAAAGTTTTATACACACAGCTTATAAATGGAGGTTAATAAAATAAGAAAAGAGCATTTTAACTGTTATTAAAAACATTGCAATATAGATATCGCAATACAGTTCTAAATATCGCAATAAATCTCAATACGAAATTCCCAACCGATACCCAGCCCTACCAACTAGCCTAAAAGCTTGATATAAAAGAATATTATATTGAATATTTAGATTTCAATATCAAAAATATCCTCTTTTATTGATGCAAAAAGTCACACAATACAAGTAATTTAGGCGCAATAATCGGTAACATTTTCCCAAGATGCTTTTTATTTGAGATATTTTGCATAAAATGTATATATTTATGGCCATGATAACATTTGATAAAATATGATTGATGTTAAATGATAAATATAAAGGACACGATTTAAAAGACACTACTATTTGATCCTGTTAAAGGAACTTGCACCCTAGCTACATAAGTCTGTGCAGGTTAAAGGTGGAAAAAACTAACGGCTATAAACCGCACAAATCCTATAATCAATACAAATCGCAAAAAGGGATAAAATATGGACCCCTAGAAACTCCAGTGCTGGAATCAGATATTTAGAAGAAAGGATTCCTATCGACTGGCTGCATAACCAGAGCCCGGTGTATTGATTAGGAAAAAAGAGTAATACATAGTCATAATAAGTATGAAAACAATGGCTTATGAATTTGTATTCAAAATGTCGGTCAACTTAAAGTTGTATTTAAATGCAAGGTCATTATATCGACCATAGATTTTACAATTGATTGATTGTATGTTTGTCCCATCCGGGTATTTTTCACACATATAGAGACGTCACCATATATATTGGTGAAGGGTTTTAAATTTAAGGCCATTGAGCAGTGAGTGTTCTTGATATTACCAGCGCCTACTGTAACACGGTATGTCGTTTTTGAAGGTCACATCCGAAAGACCGTAACTTTCACTTCTAGTGCCGGGCGCTTGGCGAAGGAACAGTCACTGTATATATATATATATATATATATATATATATATATATATATATATATATATATATATATATATATATATATATATATATATATATATATATATATATATATATATATATATTATAGTTATGATTGACGCGGCGCAACGAACGAGAATCGAACCCGGGCCTCCCGATCACTAAGCCCCCGTTCACACATAGACGCCGCTTCTACTACGATCAAAGCGTGGCCGAAAACGTGGCCGATCGTGACAAATCGCAGGAGAAACGAATCGGGGTAAAGTCGTAAAAAGAGCGTAGTAGAAGCGCCGTAATCGTACAGGCAGCGCGGAAGCATCGTGGAGAGATCTTCGTGATCGTGGTAAAAGCGCAGTAAAAGCGTAATACAGTCGGGAACTTATCAAGTATACGCTCCTACAACGCTCCCACTACGTTCTTACTACATTCCCACTACGATCTCTCTACGTTCCTGACGATCCTACGAAGACCTACAATGACCTTACGCCGATCATACCACGACCTATCAGGCAGTAGTTTGATTTTATAGCGCTGATATTTGACCAAGCATCATCTGTCAACTACATGTAAAGGGTTACACTTTACTTGACGATCATTTGCAGTTGAGACTTCGAACTTTTCACATCTTGTTACAGTTACAATTGGAAATGCCCCGTAAACCCCGTGGTAAAGTTTGGACAGAAGTGAAAAATATGTTTCAAACCCAAGATATGTATACATCATCGCCAAAATCGTACTAGAAGCGTAATACAATCGTAATATGATCGGCACCACCGTAGCGATATCGTCGAACAGTCATCTAGGTCTGCGTAGCGTCGTAGTATGATCTTGAATGTCGTAGCGGCAGCGTAGCGTAAACGCAGTAAACGCGGCCGCTGGTCGGCAACGGTCTGCGTAACATCGTAGTAGAAGCGTGTTATCAGCGCGTTTGACGTAGGGGCATCGTAGTACGGTCGTAATGAAGACCGTAATTTGCCAAATTGCTCGATTTAGACGCCGATCGGCTCCGATCCGCCCCGATCCAAAACTTTTTCAGATCGTGGCTTGATCGGGATGATCGTCGTAAAGTCGCAGCTCTGTGTGAACGGGGGGTAAGCGAACGCTCTACCACTAGGCTACCGTGACCGGTTAGGATTTACGAAATGCTGAGTTTAAAGAGATTATTAAAAGCTCTGTAACATCAATTCATTTGCCTGTCTGGGTTTGAAAATTGATCATCAGTACATAGCGAATCAGTTCGGACTCTACAACATCGTATGCATGTGATAATAGAATAAAACTTCACAAATAGGGAATGTTTACGATGGAAAAGCTCATCTCGGTTGTAATGTAGTTAAGTTGTTAGTCTGTTATTAACATCTGTGTTCAGTTAAACATTTAACTATGAAACAGATAGGGTAGACTCTGTGATGTCAAATTATTTCTTTTTCTTTTCATCAACTATAACAGGCTCATATTCAGATCATTCGGCAATCACTCTTAAAGTAAGACTAGATTTGTTTTTTTAACACCATGCCAATAATTATGCAGATAATATTAAACGGTATTTAAAAAAAACTTTGAGAATGTGGTGGGTGGAAAACGTTTGTTTTTGTGAATTTCAAAACGAGTTATCTCAATAAATCATGGATATCTTAATGATCGTGGTGACGCATTTCTTAAAAAGAAAGAAAAAATAAAATAAAAATTTACAATTCGGATAAGATATATAGCGTACTAAAAAGTGCACTTTATATACGCTGGAATGTCAAATATTCTTGATGGGGAACTCATCTCTTTCCCTCTCTGAAAATGTTTCTTCAACATTTTTTGTTTTAAACACTACTGTATTTCAGGTATGGCTCTATAGTTGACATTTTCTTGGGTGTAGTGTAGTGTTCCTCAGAATCATTGAAATAAAATCAAAAGTATTTAAAAGGTCTGAAAAACACATGTCTTGAATGGTTATTTTCCTCACCAGAATCTCAGGATCATACCGCTTTCTTTTAACACACGATTTCAATCATAATCAATAGTCAACAGTTCTTCATACATTAAATACCTATTTATTTAATATAATGTTTGAAATTAAGAATTAAGAAGACCTACATATATTGAATGATAAAAATGAAACCTAGAGATAAAAGAAAACTTAATGCCGAATTCAAAGTTATTATAGAATTAGACATTTCTGGGCATATTTTCATAATAAGTTGGGGTATCAATCTAAGTTTTCTCTTAGCAATTTCCATCTTTTGTATTTTAAAAAACTATAAAGATTTCGTACTTTACAGCCTTTTCTCTTACTACAACTTCAAGAACATTTCGGTCAGCAATTTCAACTTGAAAAACATGTCATTAAAACATAGTTCTTCAGAAAATACCTTGATCATTTATTTGTTTGCTTTGGAAAAAAAAAAACAATAGGAGGCTTTATTTTTGTGGTAAAAAACTATATTATTGACAACCGTCACGGTAGCTCAGTCTGTAGAGCGCTCGCTGTAGAGCGATCGGAAGGTCGTGTGTTAGAATCACGGCTGCGACTATGTCGGTATAATATAGGTAGCAACTGTTCCTCTGCCAAGCGCTCGGCACTTTAAAGTTAAAGTTGCGGGTCCTTCGGATGAGACTTTAAAAACCGAGGTTCCGTGTCACGGCATGCGTTGGGACGATAAAGATCACTAAACTAAATGCAAACTCAACTAAATGTGTTGATATCAAGACCTTTTTAAACTGCCCTGCTACTAACGTACAGAATATCATTAAAACAAACTCTACAATAATTCTATCATATCCTAACAATGAATACTATATATTTTTAATCCAGTGGAAAAAGTACCACTAAAGATGACGTCACTCGAGTAAGGACCTATTTGAAATTCTACTTTTGCACTGTTACTTGTTTCATATATCGTCAAAATACATTAACACAATTTAATATATTTTTTGTAAAATAAGCATTTTAAACTTACATATATGTCTGTTAGTTCAGAAAAAGTCAGAAATAGATTTTATTTAAATTTGACATACAGAGTCAGTATTTGTTATATTCCCGTACATGCAATATGCTTAATAATTCAGCTCATGTCGCCAAATAAGTAATTCGTTGACCGGCGATTTGACATTAAAAAAGAAATGAAGAGAGGAAGAAAGTGATTCGGCAATGGAGTTCCTAAAATAAACAAAATGCTATCTTTAATATCTCTCACGTTTTACAAGCTAAAATTTGAATAAAGGAAACGTTTCGAATGGTTAACTCAAATAAAAAGACCCGGTAACAACCCAGAGACTGTAAATCAAAATCGAATTGATCATAATTTATAACATTCTACCGGCTGACCAGGAAGAAGTATCAACTGGTATGAAATGGAGATGGTAGAACCGTCGTTTTTAAATCTTTTGTAGTGTTACTTTGCATCACAGCTTTCGTTATTTTCGACTCAATTTTGTACGAGTCATTTGATAATAAAATTCCACGAAGATTGTTATCATAAGTGCAAGAAACTCGGCAGAACCATTTACTCATCAGTATACAGAATAAATAAATAAAATAGTCCATAAATGTGTTTGAGTTTAAATTCTACAGAAAATTCACTTTCAAATATGTTTTTAAGTATTCAGCTCATCTGAAGCAAACTGATTGAATGTTAGAATTTTTGTTCTCAAATATAATCGTATAAAACATACTCATATTCTAAGACTTTGCATGAAAAAAAAAATACCATGGGATTCTCTTTTACAAAAATCATATTTATTGCTCTATAAAAGAAGAAGCATTTGGGAGCTTTAGAGTAAAACAAAACGACTTTTTGAAAAAAAAAAACTTTGTACACAGGCATAGGCTCATTTTTTTTTAAATAAGCTGTCATTTACACTACATAATGGCAATGCAATAATGATATTTTCTAATTTGGTATTTAAAGTACACAGCTTAAAATGACATAAAGGGATTATATTTAGTTAATATTGCAAAGATAGGTCTTATGATAAGTTTAATACAATTGTTTCACAGTTGATGATAAAAATGCAAATTTGCAATTTTTTTTGTTTTAAGAACACAATATCTTTGGTTAAACCCAAAAATGATATATTTCTAAATAAAGCTTAAAAGGAGAGTCGTGGGACGAATTTGATAAATTAACACTTTTAAGATTTGACATTTATGATTATTTAAAAGTCGGTGGAGAAAGTAGAGCGTGAATTCAAAGGTAATTCTTTATGTTGTTGATGTTGCTTACGTAGAAAAATTAACTAAGACTGATTGTGTACGTAAATGAACATATCTTACCAACAGCTACTTCTGCAAAAACTAGATAATGAATGCAGATTTGATAAATAATGTACTTGCAGGATTAAATGAGCTTTAATAAAAAATTTCGAAGATAATAAATTTGAAAGGGGTTAGATATTGAATACTTCCTGGAGAATTAGTGAATTCTCACAAAACTTTCCTGAAAGTATAGTTTATATATTCTAATCACTATTATACCTAATGGTAGTGTCTAAAGGGAGGCATCCTCATATAAGTTAATCAAATTTAAGTGTAAAAACATAAAGATAAAGAGAGAAAATTACCTAATTATTAACCAAAAACTACTGCTAATTACTAGGATTGTCCCAGAAAAACGCGAACTTCTCAAATGTCTTTTTAAGCACAGACTAAAATTATTTATTTTTGCACATTGTTGGAAAATCCTATTTTTGTTATTTTGAGATAATATGCATTTGGGAAACGGTATTTAATTAAAGGTTGTTAAATATAGGTGATCGCCACACCGTATTTCTTTTTAAAAAATAGTTATGTCAGTGATGTTTTGTTTATTACCAGATTATATAAAAATATAAATAAATGTTAAAATTTATATCGATAACAATTCTATGATTTGGAGTACTGATGCTTTAAGATTCATTTATTTGACATCATAATTATTATTATATAACGTTATATGCACAGACGCTCTCCATTAGACATCGCCAAAAACAGGCGATAATGCAGGACACCAAATTATCATTTCGTACCGTGTTAAGCGGGAATGACCCCTGTCGGTACGGAAAAAGAAATGGAAAGACAAAAAAACAAAAACAAAAAAACAACATATTTCTGACACTCATTAATACCTCTCAAAAGGTGTTCAAGGATGGCCGAACTGGTCATCCCATTGAAGAGGCGATTGGTAGCTATAGACAACAAAAATGACAAAAAACTGAAAAGTAAGGAGATATAAGCCTTATGCGAAAACCGCTAATTATAACTTCTCGGAAGTAGGGATCATGATTGGGATAGAGAAGGAATCTATTCAAAGAATTAATTATGCGATCTTCCTGTTACCCTAGAATGTGTGAGATGGGTACCTTGGTTACAAACTGAAAATTAAATGTTCTGTCTAATTTCTGCTTCAAACTAAATTTTAAGTTTCTTATAATCGGCTACAGGAGTAGATGAAAAGATGAAAATATGTGGGGATGGTATACCAAATGGAAAATTTAAAATTATTACACATTTGACATTTATGTACATATTTTCAGAATTTCATGATAAGCACCTTTTTTTCATTAATATATTAGATTTTCATCTTTTTCGTTTTAAGATCTAAAAATACGTTGTACTTCACAGGCCTTATTTTCTTTCTACAATTTCTATAGCATGTATAACCCCTATAAATCATTCAACTTCAACTTGAAAACTATCATTAAAACATACGTCTTCAGAAAATAGCTAAATAACTTCATTTTGTTTTTCTTGATATAAAGTTCAGTGTAGTAAGAGTCTGTATTACTACATTTTTATTTTTATGAAGTATGTTATTATTGTAAATGCGGTATGAACAGTAGATGTAAGTTGTGCAATGTGCATGAGTATGTACGACAATTACAGCATTTTGTAAAGTTGAAGATCAAACCTTTTTAGACATGGAATCAAAGCTACTAATGCAGTATCATTGAAAAGGTTTACAATAATTCTATCATCGACAATTAAGTAATTTCAGTAAAGAACCACTATCAATGACGTCACTCTGGTAGGGATCTACCTTAAAAATCGAAAAGTTGGTAGAACTTGTAATTTTTTATTCATATGCTATAGCTGCAAATGACACAACGATATTTTTTTTCATTGTGTTGTCCATCACCATGCCGTGCAGCATACTAGGCAGAAACCATCAACATCATCATGTGACAAAAATCCAGGGTGTCAGCACGTTGAAAGTTTATCCTTTCAGTCTTCTAGAGATATGTTTATAGATATGTCTACATCTTCATTTTGATGAATTTATCACTGATTTTCATTCAATGAATCAATTTCATTGACAAACGCACTGTAAGTACGCGCCAGTTGAATTTTTCTTTCAATCTTACAAACTGCGTATTTTTTGCTAATTCCAATGGTTAACAATTGCGTCCCTTTATTAGAAGACATATTTTTATATTCATATAAAGCAGAATTTATTCAAAAACCTCTACATGAGAAGAAGACACTTGCTGTGGTCTTCAACTCGACATTTAAATATATCGACGACGTTTTATCAATTAACAATAGTTACTTCCATTCATATCTTGACTCGATATATCCCAGTGAATTTGAAATAAAAGATACTAAAGAGACTGACACATCTGTTTTATATCTGGGTAATTTACTAGAAAAAAGACGTTAATGGTAACCCAACAACAAAAATTTATGATACACGTGATTTCAACTTTTCTACCTCAACTTCCCTTTTTTATATAGCAATTTAATATACCCTTATCACCTGCATATATATGGAGTGTATGTCTCCCAGTTGATTCGATATGGAAGGGCATGCTCTACGTACGAACAATTTCTAAAACGATGCAAGCTATTTACAAACAAGGTGATGAAACAAAGATATCAACAGTTTCATTTGAAGTCAACATTTCGCAAGTTCTATGGTCGATACAATGACCTTGTCAGCAAATGCAATATATCATTAAGTTGAATGCTGACTGCCGTTTTTCATGCTAATTGTTAGGCCATTACTTATACAATGAATTATCTACTAATTTTTCCGTTTGCCCGATCATGACAAGGAGCACACGGTTGATGTGATAGGTCGACAGGAAATGCTTACTCCTCAATGGCACCAGATGCCACCTCTGATTCTTTTAGAGGTCTGTGTTTGCTCTGCTTCCGATTTGTATTGTTTCAATGGACTTTTGAGCTTGTTAAATGTCTCCATATTGCACTCTTATTGCTGTTTTACTATCTGAAATGAAAAATGTTCAGATCAAAAATCTTGTGCTTTACTTGTGAAATTACTTATTTAAAAATGTTTAATTTTGTTTGATGCCTTGCATTAATTTTATTTGTTGTCTTTTTGTACATATTGTCACTTTCGACAATATGCACCGATCCTCATTGTTACCGGCTGAAAAAGTATGAATGTACACGTCGCTGGCGACGACATTATGTGCCTAGCCTCACGGCATACATTTTTGCCCCACATTTAGGGTTGCTTGAGAATTTTTTTGTAGTCTTCTGTATGTACTTGGTGTGTAAATGATATAGATTTGTATCGTACGTAGGCTATTTCAAGCAGCGCGATTGAGACAGTACATATCGTCGTCCGGTTAACATTTTCACCGGCGACAATGTATACCTACACTAACTGCAAATATTGTCGTCCATCGGTACATATTGTCGCAGGTTTCAAAATAATACATGTACATATCTTTGCTGGCGACAATATGTGCTTACCCTTACAGCACATATTGTCGCCCAACCGTTAGAGTTACAGTTATATGGATGGTGATGATCTGGTTGACAATTATGATGATGATATCGAAAAGTATACATTCAATTTTCATGAAGTCATTTGTCATTTTTACAACTCCAATGAAGCAGATCCAATGACTGCTATATTTAATATACATGAGTACAAGTAATACTTTGATGAGGAGAATAGTGCAAATAACATGATCAATATAAATTCATAAAAAGACCAGGAAATTCTAGAGCTTTCGCTTTTTATCTCTATATCTCTCTCCCTCTCTGTCGCCTTCTCTCTTTCTTTCTTTCTCAATCTTCAACCAACACCAGTGTTTGGTAAAAAAAAAGAACTTTCATCACTTTCTGCTCACTGACATCCAGTACAGTAAATAAAAGTTTTAACTAATTTCGCAATAAGACTTAAGAAGGACTTAAGAATAAATATAAATTCTATAGAAGCAGATTTAATGAGAAGACTTTTAAAAATTATCGTACCCCAACCCCAATGATATAGGTACATGTATAAGAATCATATAGAAATGTAATCCTGATAATTATTACTACTGAACAGAAAAATTAACATTTAATACCTAAAAATATACATGTATAACGAGAGAAAAAAAGAAAGTGCTGATTTATGATCAAATAAATCTAGAATTCCGGTATCTCGGCATATCAAACTAGTGTATGACACAATTTTCTGACCAGATAGTGTTCTTTCTATATTATTGCTTGTTTACTTATCTATCTATCAATTAGACTATGTTTCTGTCTCTCTCTCTCTTTCTATGTGTGTATCGGTCTCTCTCTCTCTCTCTCTCTCTCCAAGATTCCAGAAAATAATTTTCAAAACAATATTTTTGCGACAAAATGTGCAGATTCCCACAGTGCATATTGTCAGCAACGACAACATGTGCCGATGTGTGACTGTACATTTTGTCGTCCGTTCTACAGGACGAAAAAAAGGCTCCTCTTGGTACATATTGTCGCTGGTGACAATATACCGATGTTCCGATTGACGATAATATGTGCATGGAGGGAAAGTACATATAATATTTACAGAGCGACAATATGTACCGTCACATCGGGTCAATGCTGATATGTATAGATAACCGTCATCTGACAAAAGAGCTTTGTCACACAAAAATTATTATTATTATGAGAGAGAGAGAGAGAGAGAGAGAGAGAGAGAGATTCGTATGGAATTAAGTTTTGTTAATTTCACTTCTAGAACACTTTTTTGAACATGATTAATGCTCATGCATAGTTTTTCCATTACATTTCTTCATGTGTGCTCTTTTGAAGCAGCATCAATGAAAGTCTTTGCATTGTATGAAAAAAAGATTCCAGTTTGAATCATCATTCAGAGATGAAAGAGTCTGTGCGAAACCTTGCTTGTTGTTACAGTTTTATAATAATAGTATGAAGTTGCAAGTTAAAAAATTAAGAATAACCACACACAGGTTTTTTTTTTTCTGACCGCAGCAGTTAAGAATATGTTGCATCAGAAAAAAAGGGTATCGTTTCCTTTCACTCTGTTATTTGTTATGATATTTCATTTTTTATACACTTTCAGTTTAAGATCATAGAATTATGAAGTTCCTTTCATATTTTTCAAGTATTTTATGATATAAACAAGCAAAATTTAGCCCAATCAATAGTTATTTAATGTTTCCTTAACTGGGATACCGTATAAAGAATTCTTAAACAGTATAATTTGCATTATATCTAATGAACTTTTCTCCTTAATTGTCAATGATTACAAATTCAGTTTTGTTAGCAAGGAAGTAGAAAAACCACATCATGTCGACATAAAAAAACAGAAATGTTCGAAAGAACGTGTCATGACTGAATTTTTTGACAGTTTCTCAATTCGTGTACAATGATTAGATATTAATTACAGCGGTACCAAGAACGAAAAGTCGAGAAAACATAGTAAGAAGAACAGAGAATGCAGAGAAACAAATAAAATAAATTTTATAAGTGGAAAAAAGTGAAAGGTGAATAATAATGATCATTTAAGAATCATGCGTCCTACTATAAATCATTTTTAAGTGCCTACAGATATTAATAATTAGTATCCGTAATCATGAGTCACAGCATATTTCATTCATTCATATATTAACTTCTCCTTCTGAAATTTGACTCTGTCAATCTTTTAGTAATAGTGTAAATGTTTTATTTAAGGATATAGTGATTCTATAGATAAAAGAAAAATATATAAAGTATCTTTATTAACTTGGCAATATTTTCAACAAATGTTTCAATTTTGAAAAGTAAAAAAAAAATAATAATAATGTCATATTAATGGATTTCACAGTAAAACACCAAAAGCTTTGGCTCCTCTACGTTGATTTCTTGCAATAGCAGTCCATGAAAAGCCAGTTCACAAATGGAATAGTACTAAAAGAACATTGTCCGTAAGACATACATACTTATAATCTATTATCACTGTATACCACAAGTAAGGTCGGTGATATCGTGGGATTAAAATCTTGGATTTCCTACAGAGTTAAGAATTCAATTCTTTTGCATGTGCGAAAGAGGATATCAAAGCATGTGCTCCATAAGGTCCATAAAGCTCCTGTAATCAAAATATTGAATGAAATTAATCTTAAAATGTAAACAAAATCTTTGGTTTCCCTGATACATCTACGAAAAATTGACAATTTTGTTTTTAACAAATTCCATTATGCACCAAATATCTTATTTTAGAACCGTTGAAATCTGCACTTTTACTAAAGCTATAGAATAAATCATAACAATATTTTAAATCATAGGCTATTAATGTATAGAAACGGAAAAAAAAATTTTCTACAAACCTGAAAGATGGATGACAAGCTCTCATCAAACAATTTCGAAATGGGGACTTCCACTACTATTTTTCAAAGAGTGTATAAGCAATCCGTTTATTATACGACCTAGATAATACTAGGAAAAAAAGACATCACAGAAATTATTATCATTATCATCAACAGCGTATTTCAAGTACAAGAAAACAAAAATCTAAATAATGAAGGAAAAATGAAAATTGATGTACATTTACCTTAAGCTACTGTGGCTCTCAACCTCCACCAAGATTTCACACGCCTTAAAGGTGAGTTGGGCACCACGTCTGGTAATTTTCTTTTTTCTGGGGGAATTGAAAGAGCTTTGGTGAGCTGGCGTTTCTGCAGACTTGAATTATCCTTGAAGGAGGCGAAAATTCTATCCCATATAAATACACGCAGGTCTTTCTTGTAATAATCACAAGGAGTGGTGAATCTGATCATATCTGGAACTTCTGTGGCATCAAGTCGAATAGGTATGATTTTCCTCGCTCTGGCACCTAATGATTGTGATTTTAAAAATTAAGATGTTTCACTGCATATTCTAAAATACCAATAATTCCATATATATTGATGAAGTTGTAAAAAAAAAATGTGCTTACTTGGCGACATTGCATGGGCAATTCTCAGTTGGAAATGGAATAAATCACTTTCAACAGAAGCTGTTGAGATAACCACCAACACTTTCTTGCATCTGTGATGAAAATAAAATACATTTTATGAAATATGTACTTGGGTTGAAATATTGATATTTCTTTTCTCTTGCACGTGATATAGAACATAGTACATGTACGTTTAGTGTATTTCCAGTTAAATACCTTTTCTCTATATTTTCAGCAGTAGCCACAGCTTCAAAGGTATCATCAACATTATCTGTCCATGGTACATAGAGTCTGAGGTTATAGGGAGGCGAAGAGAGAACGCGAGTCATTAGATTGACAAACCCCTGGTCCTCTCCGTGTGGATTGTATATCACAAAGGCATCGTATTCAAAAGTTTCCATTTCTGGAGGAGAAAAAATCTTAAAAATTAAATCAATGCACTACTTTTAACAAAAACTTGGAAATTATTTTTTACGAAAACAAAGTAAAAGATAATACTATTTCTATGAGGCACCATACCTTTAAATACGTATTCCAATATATAGCACGGCTATTAAATCCAATATAACTGAACACTTCAAGCTCTGAATGATTATGACTGATGTTAAGTGTTTAATCCATATATATACTCTGTTGCGTAAGGTCGAACGTCAAAGAAAAGGTAGCTATAGGCAGACCAATAATGTTAAAGTTGATAGCTGTCCAATAAAACACAGCTTTGTTAGAATATTTTATTGATATTGTGGTTTTGTGGTTTCTGTTCGTTCGTAAAGTATATGTCTTATGAATATAAAAACGATATAATGTGTATTCATTAAATTATGTTTGTACAAGTATGAATGGCTGCTTGAATCGCTAAAGGTCAAAAGGAGACGTTTGACCTGGTTTTTCAAAGGTTGATCAATACATTATCAGATTTTAACTAAAAAATACGGATTTCTGCAAAACACGTAAAAGAACTATCCAATCAAATAACGTGTATCTATTATCAGTTTTTCTTCACTCATCTTAATATTGTAACAAAAATGTCATCCAGCACCAGAATTGTAACCCTAACACAAATATACCAAACAAACTAACACTTAAATCATTTGAATAGATTGTTCAATAATCATTTATAGCAATATGAGCTGCAACTTTGATGTCGGAAATTTTTGTTGCAAAATTATAATTTACTATTTCAATGACAGGGAAAAAGGACGTTTGTAAACATCTGTTGTTCATATTTGCGATGGAAGAAATACTTTTAAGCTTTGGTTGAAGCAGAATTACATTATTGTCGTCCCGTGCAAAATTGATTCCTGATATATTACCAGATATTCGATTGTACAGAAATCTTTCTTATCAAACAATTTAATACTTTATTTATGTCAAATTGATCAAAAAGGTTCAAATTACATGAAAATTTATCAAAACAGCACATTTTAACAGCAAAATTAGATTCTCAAAAATGAAGCTCATATTGCTTTAAAAATTCAAAAATGACGATTAACAATGTACAACTGGATTTTAAGAAAAGAATGTTAATTTTAATGGTTTATTGAAAATAATCCGGAAAGATCCGATCAATACAAATAATTTAAAAAATAACTTCCGACACATAAGAAATTTAATGACACAAAAATCATTGTTATAAAATCGTTACATTGTAATCTATATAGTTGCAAGGAAGTTAACATGCAATCTGAAAACGATAGAGGAAGGATGTACAAATATAAAACTATGCAAATTGAATGTGAAAAAAATGTAAATGCGCCAGTCTTACGGATGTGAAAGAGTGAGTTGTGGGGAGATGAAATATAGTACAGAATTTCCATCGATTTCCCCATTTCCTCCTATTCTTCATTTAAAATTTTATAATCGTCTTCACGTAGGGTATGATATCGAATGACATAAGCTGAGAATGGGGAGAAAAATGATGCATCCCCTTTCACGATTCAACATTAGGCAAGTTCAATAAATGACATAGAATATAATGTCGTTGAAAACAATGGTTTTTCCAATCAAATGTCAGTAGTTTCTAGACAATACCAACCTTTCAACATATTACTGTCATTTGATTCCAAGGCCACAGATATAGAATACCTTGGTTCAGAAAAGTCATTTGTCAGCTGTGGTTATGTTTCTAATTATCTGGTGAATTCTAATGGTACAGAAATTACAGGTAGGTTAGTAGTATAGCTGATTTACTTGAATATGGAACATGGTCTGATCTTTCTTTTTGAAATACTAAATTCTTTACCTGTACACTTTTCGTGCAGATATTCTCTTTAGAATACAATATTTTTGCTATATATGCAACAAAATAATCAAAATAGCCTTAATTTAAAGGGAATGTGCGTCACGACGCTAAGGTTGAAAACGCTTTATGTAAATATGTTGCATTTGTCAATCAAAATGTGCCACCTTCTTATATAAGGGAAGACTAAAAGTGCCAAAATAAAATTAATTCGAAGGTGCGTCATTCTAGAACGAACGAAATTTTAGTATGTACACAATATTTGCACTGACTTTGATTTGACACTAACAATGCTTTACGCTGATTGGGTAGAAAAGTGTTCCAATTCGTGTCCCTAAATTCAAGAATAAGGTTGCATGCCAATTGTTTTCTTTTTCATGCATTGGCAAAATAATTAATCTTATATTCTCATTTTTTATATCCATTGAAAAGTAACTAATCTAGCATTTACTCAGCATTAACTTATTTTGGAAAAGTAAAATGCAATAATTTTCTTTGAAAGTTTGATTTTAAAAAGTATTTATAGTAATATATGTACATGTAAATATTTAATTGATTTTAGACAAATTCGATCATTTTAAAATTTTCTGAGTTTTAAATTGTTTTTCAGATATTTGAAAAAAAACTTATTTAATTTTGGCATTTATAAGAAACTTATTTTTTTGGTCAATGAAGTCCATGTTATAAATTTTTATTACCGTAAACAGTTTTATTTGAGAATATTTCGAAAACCAGAAACGCTGATAAACAACATCGGGATGATCTGAAAAGGTTAATGACAAAACAGATAATCTTTCCTGTAATTTTGCAAACCTATAACATATTTAATTGTTTCGTATATTTCTATCTTTCAATATATATCTATTGTTCAGTATAGGCCTCTGTCTATTATTTCAAAAGAAAAAGATAAAAGCAAACTTATTAGATTCTCTGGTATCTGTTATTTTACATTGAATTAAACCGCAATTTAAATCATCAGTACATTTACCTGTTCATAGATAAGAATTCTGCAATATTCTGAAATATGCAGAAGTAGCATGCATCTTCATTAGGCACTCAGGAAATGTAAACTCAAACTGCAACCGGTGTTTTTAGCAACACGTGCGAATACATGTACATTTCCTACCTTGTGAGTCCTTTTTACATTGTGTACTTGTATCTTGAATGAGGCATACAAGAAAAAGAGAATGGTATATTCCTATGACACACTTATAACAGATAGATAAGAAAATAGATAAGGCATACATTCTATACAATGTCTGTCCTCTGGTATGTTCTTGTTTTTGAATTTGTTACGTGGATTACACTGACGACAGCATCAAACACTGGAGAAACTCGTCCATCCAAGTATGTACCAGACGAAGTGGTTCTGAAAGAGCTCGTGTACGAAATGAGCCAAACTTTGAAAACCCAAGCCTCTCGTCTGGGATTTTTAGAGAAGAGACTAGCAGCTTCGGAAAGAAGAGTCAATTTACTTCTTGGCGAAAGACAACACAGTAAAATACTCTTCCAGAAATTAACAAGGCGTTTGACGAAATTAGAAATCGAATGCAATCCTATCGAATCCAGTTTAACTTTACAAAGCGATGAAAACAGCACTGAAATCAGCCAGAGAAAAGGACAAAATGTTAAATCACGAAAAGGTAATTTCGCCCTATACATTGTAAAACATTTTACCATTGTTAAATTCACCATGTCAGCAGAAATTTGATTGCTTCTTTATTTCCGTTTTTAGAGCGCCTTCTTGTTCCTCCTTTATCAACATTCGCACCTTCGTCGATTGCTTTCCATGCATACATGTCAAAAACATTAGAAAATCCAGGAGCCAATCAAATACTGAAATTTGATATCGTCAAGACAAATACAGGAAATGGATATCATTCGGCTACTGGGGTATTCATTGCTCCTGAATCTGGACACTATGTTTTTTCATGGACAATAAGAGTAAGAAATGGCGCCTATCATTCTACGGAGCTAGTAGTAAACAATGATATTTATGATACCCTGTATATGCTTGCTAATTCACATGATGGTCATGTGACTGGAGTAACGGTGGCGGAAATCCACTCTGGAGATGATGTTTTTGTGCGTATAAAAGCTGGTTGTTCAAATCATGGTAACATTTGGAATGATTTTTGTGGTCATTCTTCATTTAAGGGGTGGAAAATCTTCTAATGCTCTATCATGAATGAGTGAGAAACATTTTCAAAAGATTTTTTTTCAATTGGTTATATTGGATTGAATTTTGATTCATTACGATTTATTTATTAAATCCTTTTGTAGAAATCTGTTACATTTATTAAGCTTGATTGTACAATTTAATTTACCGACTTTAATTTAGAGATCTCTGCATTCGTAGTCATGTTTTGTAACCTTTTTTCTATTACTGTATTATCTATTAACAATAATCATTTTCATTCATACATTTATTCAATATATCCCACTAACTCGAAATTAAAAAGAAAAACAAAGTCTGACACACGTGTTTTATACACTGCATATGAATGGTTTACAAAAGGAAGTCATTGAACTAACAACTAAACTTTATGATACACTTGATGATTTCAACTTTTTCTTATATTTATCTCATCACCTGCATATGTGCTATGTCTCCCAGTTGTTTCTATATGTCGTAGAAGCATGTTCTGCGTATGAACAATTTCTTAACCGAGACAGGCTACTGACAAATAAGTTGATAATACAACGGTATCAACGATCTCGTTTAATGTCAATATTTTCAAATTCTATGGTCGATACAATGGCCTTCTCTGCAAATACAGCTGTTGATAGGTCGACAGTTGTTGACTAATGTATTTAGTACATTAGTTTTGCCTTTTTTCATACTTAATTGTCTAAGGATTATCTCAATTATCTGACCAAGTCAAAAAGCTTAGGGCAGATGTGACCGGTCAACAGAGCCGCTTACTCCTCAACAACACCTGATCCCAGCTCTGAAGTTTATTTGCATTGTTAAACTGGACTTTTAAGCATGATTACTTTTTGTTATCTTCACTTTTCATGGAATCCTGAACTCTTTTGCCAGTATGTGTGATGATCTAACTTTCATTGTCTTTGATTAGTTTGGGCACGAATAGATTGTGACATGTTGAATATAACACTTAACTTTTTATAATTCTCGACGTATGTGGTAAAAAAAAAACCACGGACAAAGTTATCCGACTCACAGAATTTTGCAAAATATGTTATTGAAAACAATCTTTTAATAGTCAATAAAAACACTCCAAAAGTTGAAATATTTCCTGCGACATTCTACAACAGAAACTACTCTAATTTCGTGTAAAGCAATAAATTTCGTCATCAATTCTTGTTTTCTCACTGATCGAATGGA
Organism: Saccostrea echinata; assembly: GCF_033153115.1. Lineage (NCBI taxonomy): Eukaryota > Metazoa > Mollusca > Bivalvia > Ostreida > Ostreidae > Saccostrea > Saccostrea echinata. The sequence continues at coordinate 4,117,069 of NW_026889750.1, forward strand.
TTTGTATTGCAATATGTACGATTAAAATTCTACGTTTTACTTACATGTGAACCAGTATTTTTTGTCATTACAGAGATACAGAACAGATTTTTAAAAGAAAAGTAATCAGTCGTCGGAAAGTTTCCTAAGTAACTTTGTCGAAAAACAAACTTCATTCCATTTTGATTTATAGTGTTACTTCCTCAATGTGTCAAGAACCCTGTCGATGGCAGACGTAAAACGTACATTAATTATTCTGATCGTATCGTTCATAACAATCTTCATATTCAAGAAAAAAGGTCACTTAAATATATAAAAATTGTAACTCTCATTTAAATGAGCGATTATTGAAATCATCAAACAGTTTTTCTTACACAACAAACAAATTGTCTCAAAACAATTATATGAGGTCGGTGTTGAAGTGCATTTATTTGTAAATAATACGGCAGAATTTTTTTCCTCAAATTTTATCAAAGCAAATAGATCAATATTTTTTATTGTCTGTGCTCAGACGTTCTCCGAATATGAGATTGGGGAATATACTTCTGAAAGAAACATTATTAAGAGAGAGAGAAAGAGAGAAAAGAAAAGACAAACAGCAAATTAGACTAAAGGCTGCTTCAGGCGATATGTCAATGATAAGAAAGCTGATAATGTTATTCAAATTGGGGAATGTTTAAGAAATTAAGTAATTTGTAAAAAAAAAAAAAAAAAATAAATAAATAAATAAATAAATAAATTAATAAATTAATGTATTTTATGCAAGGTATTTAAATTTAGCTCAAATAAATCGGAAATTAACGTGCTACAAATAAAATACATCTTATTTCTTTGACACTTTTTGATTTTCTGATAATTTCCCTAAACTTGTTCCATCAAAAACGTTTTCTAAAGCACAAATCACGTAAATTAGCTTTAATTTTTGACAACAATGACGACAACTAATTATATAAACTTTTATAATTAAGATATGATTTTGAGAGAAATTAATGAAACCTTCAATGAAAATGTTAAATTTGTTATTAAATTGAGCTGATATCCATTCAGAGACACAGAGCACACTCACAATTCTAGGAAGTCTAGAGAAAGATACACAAAATACTTCAAGATGAATATAACAAACAATTTTTATTTATCATTTATTTATTTATTAATAAATGAATAAATGATTAAAATCTTTTATTTGGAAAAAACGAAATTAATTACAATGAATATACTTTAGAATAAATATGATGCCCTATTACATAAGAGCACGTGCGAAAAAAATGTGGCTTTGACAATTGAGGTCATGTCCCTTGTTCAATAATTACTCAAGAATTTTACCTGAGCATTAATCAGTTCTGAAATGTGATCAATAAGAAAAAATTCTTTATACTATATATATCTATATATCAAAACTATGTTCTCAAAGAAAATATTCCAAAACAAGACATAGGTCAAATGTATAAATTGAAAAGGATTTTGATTGAAAAATTAGCATAAATATATTCAAGGCAGCAAGCTTATGAAAAAAAAGACATTTGCTTTTTTCAAGTAAGAAAAGACAGATCATAAATACAGACAGTGGCAGTCATCTACAGCGTTTCAAAGAATAACGTCTGATGCCAAGTTTTGCATTTTCGTAATTTCCTTGAGTTAGAAAATTCTTATTTTTTTCCAACAAAGTACAGTTTTTATGAATATATTTCGTTTAGGAAATGTTGAATTTTCTGTCAAAGCTTCTACAGAGATGAATTAGATAAAAGGATGAGAAAAATTATAAATCACCATTGCAATCAATGAGTTCCTAAACTGTGAATAAAATATATACTCTCTATGCATTCTGAAACAAATGCAAAGAATATAAATATTTTTTTTTTTGCATTTGACTCTTGGCTTGATTAGGAATTAACGAGGTTCGCTCCTGAGCTTTTGAGCAGATTTTTATCTTAACATATATTTTAAAAATTATGCATAATGTTTTAATTCTTACAATAAATTTGGATTCTACAATGCCAAGTAAACTATATTAAGTTAAAACTCCATGATTAAATTCCATACCAAAAGCATTAAGTGAGGAACTATATTTTGTGGCAGAAGGGTTTTTAGAAGAATATGATAATTTTTTTCTCTTCCGAAGTATTTAAAGTATGTTAAGTTTGGATTCCTATTTTTACAAGCATTCTGCACACAGAGTTATTTTGTGCAGTGAACTGCTTTATACTGGTTCTAAATTATATATTGAATTAACTGTCATGAATTTTATCACCATATTTGATAAATATAGCAAATATATTGTGAAAATACAAGAAAAAGCTTAAAATTAGCACTATTTTAGTAATATCTAAAAATTAACATCACAGACCCCCACTTTTAATTTTATTTTCTGAATATATAACATACTTTTAACCATTCTTCTTAAATTCAGTAAAATGTCATTACTTTCAAATTATTTTTTGCTTCTTAAATTTTTAATTCCAGCAAAATGAAATTTTTTGAGTTCAAAAAGGTCAAATAATTATACATGCGGAGTAATTCGAAATTTTTTTCATTGTCACAAATTTTATTGTGTTTATTCAAGATGAAATAAGACTGTGTTTGTTCCCATAATTTATTTGAATAAAAAATATTGGAGGAAAAATTAATTTATGTGTAAGATGTGTTTACAGTGCAAAAAGGTCAAACTAAATGCCCTGTAGCGCCAAAAGAAGCGCATTGGCCCCCATTTTTTGTTTTGATTTTTAATTAAGCTATGTGTATAAATACTATAAATATACTTGATAAAAAAATTTACATTACTTTTGATGGCAGGATCCAACCTCCTTAAATCGATTTTTGCAAAGTAAATTGTGTACTACTTTAAGAATCAGTGGCCAGTTTTACAAAAGAACTTACGACTAAGACCAAAATTTAATTCTGTTGGTAACTTTCTAATTTACATTAAAAAGAAAACGTTTTTAATCTTATTAAATATATGTAGAAAGATACTTTTACGCTAGCAATTTTAAACGGAATCATTAATTTTGAAAAATTTTACAATCAACTTAAGTTTTTGGTCTTAGTCGTAAGTTCTTTTGTAAAACGGGCAACAGATGTTTGTTTTTATGAGAAGAAAAAAGTCTTTCAGGTACATAAAGTGAACACTATATAATCTATGCTACGTTACCATTACGGGCTTTCGTAACAATTCGAATTTCGATTCAATACCAGTACATATAGATACAATGTAGGTTGTCGTGATCGAATGTTTGGAGGAATACATAGTGCTTTTGCAAACAGAGTCCGTTTATTCGCTTCAAAGAGACATATGGTAAAAAAAAGGGATAATTCAATGATATATTAATCAAAGTTTGGGAGACTTATGAGGAAGATTTGCAGACATTGGATTGAAATGAATGTTTTTGAAAGACTACATAAATCATTTTAGCAGTCTAGAAAAATGCTTAGTACAAGTGCTTAACCTCCCAGCTGTGTAATTCTGATTCACATAATGACTATACACATGAAAAATTGAATAATGGACAATTTAATTAATTTAAGTAAATGTTGCTTGACTAGAACTACTCACTTAATTCAATCATTTGATACCCTTGTACTTTTTCTTGAAAAAATTGTCATGTGGGATATATAAAAAATAAAATTGGATACGATATTTTGAAGAAAAATTTAGCTTTTGGTAGAGAGAGAGAGAGAGAGAGAGAGAGAGAGAGAGAGAGAGAGAGAGAGAGAGCTTTGCATTAAAAAGGGAAAAAGAAATAGGTGGATACAAGTGAAATGTCATTCAAGTCAGAATATATCTAAGATCTAAGAGGGTTAAAAAATTTCATGACACACAAAGGGAATAGATGGAAGTAAAGTGAAATGTCTTCTACAAGTCAGGAATGTGATATTATTAATCGTGTGTCCACAATAGAACTGGACCGGCGTGGCGCAGTGTTTGCTCTAGAGTCGCGGAGGAAGGAGCTGATCTTACATCACCGGTGACCGGTTCAAATCCCACTGCGGGACGTGAGCTGATCTTACATCGCCGATTAAAATCCCACTGCGGGACGTGGAGACCGGTCCTTCGGATGAGACGTATAAACCGAGGTCCCATGTTGCAGTAGGTGCTGGCACGAAAAAGACCCCCACTGCTCAATGAACCTAAGTGCCGAGTATAGGTCTAAATTTGAAGCCCTCCACCGGCAAGTAGTGTCGTCTCCATATGAGTGAAAAATTCTCGAGAGGGAAGTTAAACAACAAACAATAGGACTGGAAATAATTTTTAGAGAGAAAATCCGTCTTCATTTTTAACTAAATTCAGCATCACTCCAAATTAAAGCAAAATTCATCTTAAATGTTTTGGCTTTTTTTAATTTCTGCGTTAATATACAAATATTATCTTCATTCTGATATCAGCAATGTACATTAATAAACAAATTTAATATAAAACAGTCAATATTACAAATAAAATTTCTGAAATTATGTCCTCACCCACACTGATTTTAAAGTTTAAAATGTATATTTGAAACTAAAAAGATTGCTCTCCTTCTGCTGAATGAATCCCTTGTTTAGAAGAATATATCCCCTAGTCTTGTTGATATGCTGACAAGACGCCATCCCTAACGTGGCAAGATTAGAATGGTTTCATTAAAATTTATTGATTGTAAGTCATAAAGATATGATAATTGTCCCTGAAGTATCATGAATGGAATTCCAGGTCAGATTAAAAGGTGAACACCTACTAAATCTTCATAAGCATGGTATATGTGGATTTTTGAAAAACTTGTTTTATCATTTTAAAACAAAAATTATTTAGAAAGCACATTTCTGAGAGAAGGGTTCTAATTTTTATAACCATTTGTGGAATTATAAAAAAAATAAAAATAAAAATGTTACATTAATTTTTGATGAAAGAACTATGCATATAATATCATAAAAACAAATTTTAGTTGGAAAAATTAAATTTATTCCAATGACAAGACGGAAAGTAACACCTCAATTTCTGGAAAAGAAAAGGGATTAAAGGAAACTTTTATCAAGTTATTCCTATCGGTGCACTTGTAAGAAATGTAAATATATATCATATGTCTGTACATTTTACCCATTCACATCAGAATAAAATTGGAACGGTGTACTCTTATGCTTATTAACATAAAATGTATAAATGTATTCCATATTTGTTAAGAATTTACAACCAATATTTATTTTTCTCATCAAAATGACAATTCTGTCTGACAGCTCCTCGCTTTTTATCCAACTGTATTCAAAGGAAGGAGAGAAAAAGTACAATACCATGGCCTCTGTTAAACATATTTTATGATAAAACATTGAAATATCAAATTATGCAACTGCAAAACCAATGAAATCCTCCCGCTGAATAATAAAACAAAATCTCAAATGTTCAAACATTGTTTAACAAGCTTAACAGTTCCTTTTGTATAGGTGTGGCTAAACCACAAAACTGAAGTTATGTCGAAGTTCAAATGGCCGAGATTTATTCTAATTTATTGTGATTCTTTATCACAATAAATTCAAAGTGTACTTTTTTGATTAAAATTCAACATGTAAGATCCTTCTGAAGTGCTAAATTTATACAGACTGAAAAGCTGACTGCCAAAAATTGCAAATAATCCCCTAGGAGTTTTTTTTTTTTGTTCTTTCAAGTCTTATGCAATCCATGATAATTAACATATATATTTAAACTTAGATATACTATGAAAAATAATATAAATGTATATTAACCAATAGGGAAAAAAGCTAGACTGTATTTTATTTCACAGAGTCTTATTCTTTTTTTCAGAATCTTCCTTTCAAAAACGTTATTTAATTGTGAGCTTTGATTCGGTGCACTTAAAACAGATTTTATTTAAAAAAAAACTTCTACATGAAATGGCGATGTCTCTTGCTGCAGCGTTCAATTCGGCATTTAGATTTGCCGACGACGTTTTATCAGTCAACAATATTCATTTTCATTAATGCGTTTATAATATATCCCTTTCAACATGAAATAAAAGACGCGACAGAGTCTGACATATCTGTTTCGTATTTGGATATTTTACCAAAGAAAGACATTAATGGCAAACTAACAACTTAACTTAATGATAAACGTTATGACCTTAACTTTCCTATAGTCAACTACCCTTATTTATGTAGTATTATACCATTATCACCTGCAGATGGAGTTTATAACTTCCAGTTGATTCGACGATGAGCAGGAGCATGTCCTACGTATGAACAATGTCTAAAACGAATCAAGCTATTGACAAGTTGATGATACAAGGATATCAACAGTCTCATTTATCGTCAACATTTAGCAAATTTTATGGTCAATACCATGACATTATTAGCAAAGACAATCTATCGTTATGTTGAATGTTGCATGACGTTTTTCATACAAATTGTTAGGCCATTTTTTCACTTTGAATTTGACAATTGAATTGTCTACGGATATTTCTGTTTACCCGATCATGACAAGGGGTACACGACAGGTGTGAACTATGGACAAGGATGCTTACTCCTCTATGGCATCTGAACTCTCTTTTTAGATGTCCCTGTTTGCTCTGCTCCCAATTTGTATGTCTTCAATTGACTTTTGAGCATGATTTTTGTTCGTTTCCTTCATATTTCATTCACCATTAAAATTGCCTTGAATTTTGAATATCATGAGACAGAACAAATATATTTGTACAAAGAAATGAAAAAAAAAATATGGTTAATGAGATTATATTAAAAATGTGAATCAATATTTCATCTACGTTTAGCAAATCTTATCCTTTTTTTTTGGTGGACTTGTTTTTTTACTTGAGTTTTACTGTGGAATCATCGTTGTTCTTTGGGGACCAGTGTTCATGAATCTCGTGGGTTACCCTTACCCACGAATTAACATCCCCTAGAACTTTTTTTTGTAAACACATTGATTCAATGAATCTAACGTATAAACGAGTGACCCACTAAATTGCGTCCCCACGAACAAGTCAAATTTTGCTTGCCCACGAACATTGACCCCGAAGAATTAAAATGATTCCATAGTAATATAAGGATTAGATTTTAGCTTATAATATGATATATATATTAACATGATTGTAGTTTTAACGCAATTAAATTGTTAAAGATGATATATAAAAAAAATACTTTAACCTGATTTCCTAAGTAGAAACTGTTTTAAATAGTTTTTGTGTTAAAACATTTGAGAAAAAGCGAATTCAGAAACTCTGAAAAATATTTCACCAAATATTCCAGGCTGTGTCTTTCCTTAAAATATTAACCATCGTCTTCTTGTCGTTATGGTATGTTTAGTGAGTATGCATGAAAGTTGGGACAATTTAATAATTCAACAATACAGGTTGATTCTCTCAAGAAAAGTCACATAAGTCTTTTTCTTTGTGTGAATAAACATTAATTTAGGAGAAGTATTGCTATGGACATTTTCAGTCATTATTAAATTTATATATTGGTACGTAATATCTTGTTTCACAGTTTTATCGACTTATTGGAAGTAAAAATACCAAATGGATATCTTTATCTCTTGATATCTTTTTTTAAAGAGTCATATACATATACAATTGGCGTATCGTCGCTGTGTGTTTTCTCAGCATGTCGTCAGAAATTAAACTCAGTTTTACATTTATGCACTTTAAATTTAAACACATGATCTTTTGACTTGCCAATTTCAATAACTTGTAGAATTGGTGTTGAATATCTAAAACTAATTTACGTTGTTTACATTACATTCTACTTGATATTTATTTGTAGATTGAATCATAGTGCATTTGTTGAAATTTCGCTAATTTCTTTTTTTTTTTTGTCATATAAGAAGAAATCAATATTTATGGATGTATCTTTTTTTTTATTACAAATCCTCGTATTCCTAAGCCTAAACTCAGTCAAAACTACCAAAAAGAATAAAGAAAGAAAGAAAATTATTTTTAAAAAAAAGATATATGAACAACATCTAATAATAGATAAATAAATTAAATTAAATTGAATTAAAAAAATAAAATGAATGCATTTCTACAGAAATAGGTTAAACTACGACACAATTTTCTTCACAGCATATTTAAAGATTTCATGCACGTTTTGCACCGGAGGTGTGGAGGAAGACCCTTTATCGTTGAGAGAAATCCAGTAAATCAAACAACGACATAACAAGGGAAACCATGACGGAAATTAGTGACTGTCGTTAAATCTTTATTTTCAAGATTGAATTATTGAACACAAATAACTGTTTGAAATGTAGGATGATAGAAAATATTTCAAAATCTTCATTAAATGGAGCATATTTATTTCATTACTGTACGTGGAGTATGATTGGTAGAGCTTGGTAGCGTTTCCCTGTTTTGTAGGAAAGACTGTGACGTTGATGTAAACCTTATATTTAACAATTTGAAAATCTGGAACCCTGCAAGTCTTTTACTGTTGCAAATATAAAATATTACTTCAGGGATTAGCAACTTGTCAATTCACATATAATTTATTCATTTAAAGCTCAGTTGATAAATTTTCTGTACATAGGTATTGAAATGTTAAAAATAAATTTCATGAAAGATGAAGAACATTATGTTACAAGTTATGAGATCCAATGACTTGGTAAAATTGTAGCAAGTTCATTTACGTTGGAAAACACCTGTTGTCTTACTGACATCATTACATTTTAGTTATAGTAATTGTTACTGAAAAAATAGAGATGGCTGACACTATAGAAAGAAAGACAAACGGTCAGTTACAAATATAACCGTCAATTTATATTGCATTTTGATAAAAAGTCATCTTTTTTATGCCCCCATTATAGGAGATTCGGGGGTATATAATTTTTACCCTGTCCGTCCGTCGTTCTGTCTGTTTGTCCACAAAAATTTAACCTTGACCATGACTTTTGATTGGTTGGAGCTATGGCTTTCATATTTCACATGTGTATTCCCTGTGACAAGACATTCCTGTCGGTACCAACAATACCCAATACTTTTGACCATTTGACCTTGACCTAAGAGTTTGAACCACTTAAAAAACTTTAACTTTGTTAGTACTAGTACTTTCAAATATTACAGGTATATTCCTTGTGACAAGACCTTCCTTTGAATACCAACAATTTTGATCTTGACCTTTGAGTTTGACCTACATTTGAAAAACTTTAACTTTGGCCATAACTTTTGAACAGTTAGTACTAGCTGCTTTTATATTTTGCAAGTGTGTTTCTTATGACAAGGTCTTCCCCTTCATACCATTAATTTTGACCCTTTGACCTTGACCTTGTAGTTTGATCAAATTTTAGAAAAGCATTAACCTTGACCATAACTTTTGAATAGCTGATGCTTGGGCTTTTATATATACCAGGTATATCCATTGACACAAGTCCTTTCTTTGGGAAACAACATTTTTGATCTCTTGACCTTGGAGTCTGAATTGCATTTGAGAAACTTTAACATTCGCATAAGCATCAGTGTTTCACAAACGCATCTTGTTTATACATGTATTTACATATTCTGTAAAAGCGTAGAGCCATTTTGAATCATACTATAGATGTGATTTACAAATCATACAGGTATCCAAGTTTTAAAGATAACAGAGATCCTAGGGATACGGTTTTTTTGGGGGGGGCGGGGTTATAGTACTCTAAGAAAATAAACGACCTCCCCAATAAAAAGTAAGACGTGCTAGCAAATATTATGTTTGACAACAAATATCAAATTGTACAGTTAGCAGTGATTAATCTAAGGATTTCTAACATTAATCATTCATTATAGACTGATGAAAGGCTTGTTAGATAATAACACGTGAATCTTATTCATTCAGAAACTATATTACTCTAATTAATGTCAACTTCATTTTGCTTTTTAAAATGCAAACACTAAACAAGTAAGATTCTTCCGTAAACAAGATGCAATATATGGAACCGTCATTGGTAAACCATTGACCTCTATTAATGAATGTCTGTTTACAAGTAAGGATGGTTTCTTGATCAGTAAATATCGCATTTTATCTGTTATTTCGAAATAGGTCAAAATCCGCAAGAATTTGTATGGAATGATGTTGATGTATTTTCATGTCTGTGATTTCAAAGTTGTTTCATAAATACTAAATACAATTATGCTAGGGGTTTTGAATGTTTTGTGTATCATCTGAACCATAACATTGCATTTTAAACGCAAGACAGAAATACAGCGATACAGTAAGCTTGATATTATATTCTGAGCAACGCACACAGGACAGTCTGATGTGTTTGATACATTTGAAGTTGGTTTGCAGTACCTTACTAACCAATGAAAAAGGAAGTTTGAATAATGATGGACTATATTGATGATGAGGTTGCTCCTATATTGCTAAAGCAATCATATAAATGAAAATGCGTTATTTGAAACAAACATTTCAAATCAAAACTTTTTCACAGACAAGATACTATCTACTAAATTTTTGTTTTAAATTTTTTGAGCTGAAAAAGAAAAAGAGGGACGTGTTCTGAAAATTTTTCAATTAAAGTTAATTTGGAGGTGACTTTACCTCTGGAAGAGCTGTTTTAATATATCTATGGTTTGATTTTCAAATTTACTAGATTGCTTTCATTTGGTTTGCTAGATTCTGACTATTATAATTCAATTTAAGTTTGATAAGGATTTTTTTCCCATCTCATTTCACTTATGTAAATTCAAAGTCGTATTATTAAAATACATAGACTAAAATATACAAAATGGTATACAAAATCACATGTACGTAAGCGCCCTCTTCATTTCCAAAGCTTTTATTAGGTTTTAAGGGGGTAATGAAATGGATATTTACGCAAACCCAAAATGTGGTTTTCGTATTTCCCTACAGCAATAGATATTAAAAAGTGTTGGGCTTTTCTAACTATCTAAATTACATGTACCATCATAGACTATGTGCAAAATTATTGTCCAATGTGTTCTTAGATATCTATTGGCTTTACTTTGCTGCTTTAAGGACAGATATGATATAAAAAAATTTTTTTTCAAAAATCATGAAAATAACAACAAGTTTTTGTTAGTAAAATAAAGAAGCTTAGTCGCATACAGTTTCATTTTTTCATTCAAAGTTTCTCAACAATGTTCTACAGAATGAAAAAAATTGTATAGATTAATAAGAGTATTGGCAAAAAGGAAGAAGTTTGATCATCATAGAAAGTATTTCATATTTTAAAAACATTTTTGAGACTTCATATGCGTATCATTTGCATCCAAAATAAGTCTAAAAATATATACCATTAAATACATTCATATTTTGTTTGTAGCATGTGTCCTTAAGAAAACAATGCAAGATTTTCTGCATATCTTCAGTGCCAGCATTTGTTAAATTTAGGATTTGTTTTAACTTCAGAGAAAATTACGTCGCCATTTGGTGAGAATTAAATGCATATAAAGTTCCATGAACAAGCAAATTTCTCAGTTATAAAATTTTTATCAATCACATATCAGTTTAAACATATAATGTTGAAGGAAAATTTATTTTGAATCTCATATTTTAAAAATTAAAAGTCATATCAATGAAAAAATTTATATTTCACCTTTGAAGGTATTATCTTTAACCATTGTAATTCTAGGGCAATTTTTACATTTCTTTTAGGGATAGTGTTTTATGATAAATTATCTTTATGACAATTTCAAAATTGTTCTCAATTAACATAGATCTCGGGGTAAACTATGAAAGTATCAATCATTCTCTTTTGACCAGTGAATGCTAATTACATGATAAATTTGCAATTCTCGAACATGGTTTGTTCTACTGACATTTTGTTCTGCTCTACGGTTTACCACAGTCAACAATTTATTTGTTACTGAACCAATGAAATTATACAGAAAAAATTGTGAAGAGAAAGTTCACGTAGCAAAAGGAGAGTTTTATAATCGAAAAAAGAAATATTTCCTGCAGGTGCAACTTTCCAATTTGTAAAGAAAAAATAAATTGTCCCATTTTTACTTTTTCCGAAATGCTCCTTGTTTTCAATCGTGCCTTCAATAAAAAATATTGTGTATTAGGAAAGTATGTTTGGACAAATACATAAGAAGTAAATTCAACTTTTTGAGAATCAATAATTCATCAAGACATTTAATGGTGCATAAATATTTAAATTTTTAGGTCACCAGAGTCACTTAGATGACGTATTGCTATGTGTATTTGTCCATCTTCGTGCGTCGTCCATCATGTGTTAATATTCGAACATTTTCAACTTCTTCTCTGGAACCACTGAACAAATTTAAACAAAGTTTTGCTCATAGCATCTATGGGGAAAGGGGAACAAAAATTATGAATTACATGGTCCCTGCGCTCTGGGTCCTCAGGGCGGTACTAAAACAATCAAAATTAATGCATCTTTACATTTACTCTTGGACATCAAGCAGTCACACTGTTGGCATGATTGTAATACGCATTGAGCCCTCTACCGAAATTGTAACATTCATGACCCCCAGGACCAGGGCTTCTGTTGTTTGGGTGTGGCTCCTAAGAACATAGTTAAAATTCATTACTTTTTTGAAAAGCTTCTCTGCTCTTGAATACTTTGCAGAGAAACTAAGTACATGGTCAAGATTAGAAAGAGTTTTTCAAAGTTTGCGAATTCATATCCCCTGGGTCAGAGGATCTGGAGTTAGGGCGGGCCTCTGTTGGTTATACAGTGAAAATGCATTAATTCTTTGAACATGTTCTCTGCGTTTAAAATATTTAGCAGAGAAACTAAGCGCATGGTCAAAATGAGAAAATATTCTTCTGAAGTTGTGAAATTCATTGCCCTTGAGATGAAGTTAGGATTGATTAATTGACTGTATGCTGTTTTACGTCCCGTTTGAGAATTTTTCGCTCATATAGATACGTCACCATATATCGGTGAAGGGCTTCAAATTTAGACCTTTACTCGGCACTCAGGCCTTCATGGCACCTGATATTCACAAGAAATATAGAGATAACAAACAGTATTCAAGCTAACAAGTCCATTCAAACAATACAAATCAGGAGCGGAGCAAACACGGGCCTCTAAATCATAAAAGATGTGATCAGGTGCCATGGAGGAGTAAGCATCCCCTGCCGATCGGTCACATCCGCCGTGTGCTCCTAGTCATGAACGGGAAAAACGGAAAAATCCGTATACAATTCAGTGTTTAAAAAATTGTCTAACAATAGGTATGAAAAACGTCAGTCAGCATTTGACTTAATGATGGATTATATTTGCTGACAAGGTCACTGTATCGACCAAAGAACTTGCGAGATGATAACCTTAAGGTCAAGATCTAGTTTTTTGTTTATTGTTTAACGTCCTTCTCGAGAATTTTTCACTCATATGGAGACGCAACCACTTGCCGGTGGAGAGCTGCAAATTTTGACCTATACTCTGCACTCAGGGCCATTGAGCAGTGAGGGATCTTTTCCGTGCCAGTACCTACTGCGACACAGGACCTCGGTTTAAACGGTCTCATCCGAAGGACCGGTCTCCACGTCCCAAAGTGGGATTCGAACCCGCGACGTAAGGATCACCTCCTTACTCCGCGACTCTAGTAAATGAGTGCTAGATCCATTATGACTTCATAACAGATTTAAACTTAATGTTCCCCCTACTTTATGGCTGAATAGAATTACATGTATATAGAAAATGAAGCATTTTCGTGGAATTCAATTTGGAATCATGTTAAAAGTAAACCCGATACCTATATTCAATTTTATATCATATTATTATCTCTACTTTATTATATAAAGTAGAGATCAAAAAGATACGAAGAACCGCTTTCTGGGAGGTTGTAGGCAATCTGGATACATTTCCTTTCTCTGACTTGGAAAAAAAACTCCTAAATTTATACCTGACTTGCTTCATTTTTCATTGAAAATGTCAGTTTAAAATATGATTTTTCGTTGAGTTTACCTAAAAATTATGTCCCGATACACCTTAGTTTATCAATCTATATTTGAAAAGGATCATTAAAAGAACTTGAAAAATCTGTAGGCAGCTTTCATTCACTAGATCTTGACCTTAAACGAGACTGCTGATATTCCTTTTTCATCAACTTGTTTGTCAATCGTTTGCCTCGTTTTAGAAATTATTCGTATGTTGGTCATGCTCTTGCGTATCAAATCAACTGAGATACATAAACCCCATATGCAGATGATAAGGGTATACTGCTTCATAAGTAAAGGGAAGCTGATTATTGAAAAGTTGAAGTCATCACGTTTATCATTGAGCTTGGTTGTTAGGTTACCATTAACGTCTTTTTCTAGTCAAATATTCAAATATGATACAGATTTGTCAGACTTGGTGGAGTCTTTTATTTCAAGTTCACTGGGATATATCGAGTCGGCATATGAATGGAGGTAACTATTGTTTTATAATACGATATATCTCGAGTTGAAAGCCACAGCAAGTATTTTCTTCTTATTATTACTGACTAATGTATAAGATTTTGGATAAATTCTGCTTAATATAAATACAAAAAATAGGTCTGCTAATAACGGGGTGCTAGCATTATTAACTTTTTTTTCTTTTGTTTCTTTTTCCTTTGTGTAACTTCCCTTAACTATGCAGCAATATACCCTTATCACCTGCACACGGGGTTTAAATCTCTCAGTTGATTCGATACGCAAGAGCCTGCTCTACGTATGAACAATTTCTACAACGAGGTAAATTGTTGACAAACAAGTTGATGAAACAAGAGTATCAGCAGTCTCGTTTAAAGTCATCATATCGTAAGTTCTATGGTCGATACAATGACCTTGTCAGCAAAACAATCTATCATGAAGTCAAATGCTGACTGACTTTTTTCATACGAATTATTAGACCATTATTTACACACTGAATTTTTTCGTTATTTCCCGATCATGACAAAGAGCACACGGCGGGTGTGACCGGTCGGCAGGGGACGCTCACTCCACCATGGCACCTGATCCCACCTCTGATGTCTTAGAGGTGCGTGTTTGCTCTGCTCCTATTTTTTAATGTTTAATGGACTTTTGAGCTCGAATACTGTTCGTTATCTCCACATATTTCATAATGGAAAAATATTGGCTACAGCAATGCATGTGTAAAATTAATTTTTTTTTTTTTAAAAAATCATGAAAAATTTTAAACCTAATTCATTGGAAAAAGTTCCTTGAAAAAAAGGAGGAAAATTATTTTTAAATTACCCTAACATCAAATCTTTACACATTTTTGATAGGGAAACATGCATTCTTTAGCAAGGACATAAACAATTCTTTTTAAAATGAAAGTGGTGCTAATAAGTTTGAACTTCTATTTGTGATGTTAATTCTTCCATAATTACTAGTATGTCTTAGGAAAAAAGTTTTCGTTTTCTTGCTGTAAATCTATCAATAGTGTCTGCAAAAAAATGATAATTTCCCATACATCATCTATGATAATACTAACGTGGGAAGACAAATGTTTTCTATCATACAATGCTTAACTTAACAAGTCTGATAAACCAAACCGATTAGTACTTATCATTTGAGGTTTTTTGTGTCTTAAAGAACAAAGCACTTCATTCAACTACGCCTCCTCTCAGATCTTTGAATGAGAACATGTTTATATAAATGTACAAATCGTTACGTTTGTGGTAAGCCACCTTTGTGAAAACCAAAAGTAAAAAAAAATGCTTTTGTTTTGTAATGACTGAGAAGACAATGAATATGGTTAACTGATTTTACAAATCATTCTATGTTTGATTTGTGTATTTAATTATGTCAAACAGAGGACTATTATGTTGTGTCATCTGTACAACAAACAAGAACTTAAACAAAATGAAGTCAGTTTTAAATTCCTTTGCATTCTTCCATGCTCTCTTTCTCTCTCTTTCACACTGAGAGAGAGAGAGAGAGAGAGAGAGAGAGAGGTTTAATCATTATCATTATTGCATTGTTTGTTCTGGTGTTATCTTTGCAACATGCAAGTCTATAAGGTTTATCGTTCAATTTCTGGCGTGTGAAGAGAGTCTTCAAGGAACGAGGTTATATGATAAAACAACGTTGTCAATGAGTGAAATATTACTTCCAGAAGTTCAAGAAGAAACAATTCATTGAAAAAGATAATTTATGAGCAAATTCATTTTCTCTTGCATAAGATGAAGGCATTTTCTTAATTCTTTTAATTTCAATTCTTGTCAAGAAACCCGTGATGCTTGTGTTACTCTAAGACATTTTTTTTCAAAAGCTCAAAGACATGACAACTATCCGATATAATATGTTGATCTGTAAGAGTTGTACCAGGTATCAAAAGGAAGCTTACATATGATTTACGTCAAGTAAGGAATGTTAATCAATTTTTAATCAATGTTATTTTAATTTATACCTGTCATAGGTTGTAACGTTATATTTATTTTGCTTTCATGTTTTGTTATGGAACCTAACCAACTTTTCTACACCTTTCTTCTGTGACATAAACATGCTCTTGTTCAAAAGTTTTTTTTTAAACATCTGCAGTAAAGTCAGACCTTACTTAAAAAGTTATGTGAATGTTATCAGGAATATTATAATTTCCATTATTTAATTCGGCATGAATATATAGTGCATCAGAAATATTATCCAAAGGAGTGATTTTCGTACATCACCTTCTTTGATCATTTGGTTTTAATTGAATCAATGCTAAGTTGAAAGCATTTGAAATAATGTCCGAACTCTAAATTGGAATGATGTTTCAAAGGAAGAACTGGAAGGGGGTATTGCAATCTTGCATCTTACATACTACTTAACAAAAAAAGTGTATCTTTTCAAGAAATATGTAGGCAACATTCATTTTTTTGAGGACAAGGTTTCCATTTGGAAAGATGAGCTTTATCAACAATATTACAACACGGTACGATTAATACTCTTCAAACAGAAATGGGAATAGATTTACGTGGACCCTCTGATTGATTTATATTATTTTGATTCTTAACCACATACCGAAATTCTGAAAGGTACTAATTGAACCCCTTTATCAGTCGACCTGGATATATATTCTTATAAAGCAGAAATTATATAAAATGTACACAAGAATGAGGCCCTTGACGTTCCTTCTATTCGACAATTAGATATATTGACGACGTTTTATCATCTAACAATATTCGTTTTCATTCAATTCATCAGTTCTTTTTTAATTAGTATTTAATCCAAAATAGTTAATTGGACTGGAAAGCAGGCAGAGCGCCTTTTATTCCTTTCCCTAAATATCACTAGTTCATTCGAAACATCCCACTGAACTCAAAATAAAAGACAATACTTAGTCTGAAAATTCTGTGTCATAATTAAAAATTTTACTACAAATAGCTATTGATGGCCAATTCACAACTTGTTGAACGTGATTGATCCTTCTCTGTTCGTAAATTTTTAAGAACCTTAAAGTAATCATTTGTTGTTACGACAAAAACCACACGATTTATGCTTTGAAATCTTCTTGATCGCTCACAAGATTTATTCAATTTGTATGCATTCTTTCAGAATTTCATTGCAGAAGTTATTTGGAACTTATTCAGAGCTTAAATGTGTGTTTACTCATTTGGTTATTAACAAATACAAAACAATTATAAGAACTAAAACACATTTACTGCTACATTTACAAAATGGAATAATAAACCTCATTCAATAACGCTCATGTTTTTGATATAATTTCATATACAACCAAAACTAAAATGAAGTGTGAAATCACTCCTTCTTTCAGAGTTGTGGTTGCATATTTGCGGTCAAGATGACTTTGAAAGATAATGTCAATTCTGGAAATAAATTGTGTTATTAAGATAAAGTGCAAGCTAGGATTCTGATTTTAAATTTTTAAAACAGTCTCTGACCTAAAATGGTAATGAATATGCAAGTATAATAATTGAATGAAAATATTCTATGTCTGATTAATTTAAATCAAAATGTATGATAACTGACAAATCAAAAGTACTCAGTAATTAATGTGAATTTAAGTTTAAATCACTATAAAGATTGACAAAAGAGACACTTATACTGGCATAACTTTGAAACTTCCGTTCAACTGGAATTATCTTATAGATCAATCTTATCCCATAAAGAAAATGACGTTGCAGAATTAAATTCCTACATTGTATATAACGACTTGCCACATCGTACATGATCCTACGAAAGCCCAGAAGGCTCATTCGAGATTCGAGTTTCGAAATACGAGATTCGAAATTCGAGTTTCGAGATTCAAGATCCAAACTAACCAATCAAAAGGCTGATTCAATATTTGATTACTCCCCTTCATTAAGTTTTTACTATCAAGAAATCACTGAATGTATTTATAACAAATGGGTCATTTGCTAATTAGGGCCCTGTCACACCAAGCTGCGTCCACACGGAGTCATTACGGCGTTGTGAAAATATTAAAATCGCAGTGGAATCGCAGGGAAATCGCACAAATTTCTGTAAAATTTTTACAATGTGAAGATGTCACGGCGTCCCTACGGCGACCCCCGCGTTTCTACGGCGTTCTCGCGGCGTGCTACTGCGTTCCCAAAGGAGATCTCTTCGCGATTGACTGCGCTTCCGCGGAGCATTTACGGCGTGTTAGGAGTTGTCACCTCGCGTTCACGGCGTTCTCACTGCGCTTGCTGCGTTCACAATATGTCCATGATGCGTTCTTCACTATTGATATAAATTCAGAAGGAGTGTAACACATTTTTTGTTAAAGATTCGAGTCGCATAACGAAAAGACTTCAAAAATGATATATTTGAATAATTTAGTACTAAATTACTGTTAGTTTTATAATTAAAACCCTTCTTTTTTCAATTATATCAATTCAGATGTGTTTTTTCTTTGATTTTATTATGAATGTAAAAAATAAACACACTGAAAAGTTGTTATAAAATTTAAGTAATTTCATCGCAACTCCACTGAAACAACAGAACAGGTTCTGGTGTAATTTTTACTTCCCAATTCTACTCCCATGCTCCTGGCCAGGAGTGCAACAAAAACGTTAGAATTATTGCTGATCAAATATGAGGCCATTGCTCTTGTTTTGTGAGTTGGCTGACAACGCTCTAACAACGCCGTGAAAGCGCATTGTGATCGCCAACGTACGCGGTAGAAACGCCAAGGGAGCGCAATGATCGCAGTGACAACTCCTTGTTGTCGCTGTGTAATCGCAGTCAAAAAAATCACAAGACAATTAATCTCATTAGAAGCGCGGTAAAAGCGTGATAGAAACGCCGTGACATCTCCAACGACTCCGCGAGGTCTCCGTGGAAGCGCAGTCTACTATCACTGCGTTCATGCTGCGATCATGTGCGTCTTCACGGCGTGCGTACGGAGCTCCCACTGCGTTGTTGGAGATCTCACCGAGCTGCTACGGCGATCATACTACGTTTCTACTGCGTTCTTATCAGACGGCGATCACACGGCGCGTACTTTGTGCATGCCCAAAGTGCGCGCCGTCCCCTGGCGTTCTAGGAGACCCTACGCGACCCTACCGCGTTCAGTGGAGATCTCACCGCGTTGTCACGGCGCTGTAGGAGACTCTACTGCGCTCACCTCGGCGTTTTGCATTTTTTATGGACGCTGTGCGATCGCCGTGAGGACGCAGTCCCGGTGTGACAGGGGTTTTAAATAGTAATGCAAGAAAAAATGTTATATGTATCAAAACAAAATAAAAATGAATTTTGGGTAACGTTTTGAAAAATATGTATAAAATCTTATTTCCCTCATTAAGCAAAACAATAGATACATATTTAGAATATTATATGGTCTTATCGTTAAATTGCGAAATTAGTAGGTCGATGAATTATGCAATAAGCGCATTGATGAGGGAGAAAATTATTATTGATATGAAGTACTAAGGATCGTCTTTACACTGCACAGTAATTTAATTAAGGATACATTTCATTACATTTAAGGGTGCATTTGTGCAGTTAGACTGATCTTCTTTTTGATATGGAATAAGATAAACCAGTCTGTATTGTATATATAATTTTAATTAATTCAAGTATTCAAAGCCTTAAACCAAGATAAGTAACTGAAAACTTAATTTTTATGTATTTCTCCTACTGGGAAACAGTGGTGTTTATTCCCTTTTGCTAATGTGTAGGCTAATGTGAAGTCACAGATTTCACCTAAAGCGCATCATTGCCGAATTGCGGTTACGAAAGGAGGGAGTCCAATGGGGGGGGGGGGATCGGAGGACCACTTTCATTTTTCCAGTGAATATAATTATAAATCATTTATGATACAGAAATTAAAATCTTCATGACCACTCTTGATAAAATTGAGAAATTTTAAAATTATAACACAACGACTTGGATACGGTTATATATAGATATATATTTATTAAGTCACAGTTGTACAATAGACGTCATGTAGATGAACAGTTAAAACAAATTGTCAGCACAGCTTCTAAGTAAGAGTCCTTAGTACAAATCACTAGTACTGTTAACTACTACAGTTCACTTGTAGTCTTACTAGTACAATCGCTAGTACAGTCAATTCACTAGAAGCCTTACTAGTACAGGGGAGGCAGAAAGTTCTTAAGTTCGTATAGTGGTTAGTTTCAGTGTGTGTCTCTCATCTCAATTTCTTAATCTGTCCTCCGCCCGTCCAGTCTCAGAATATATATTAATATTTCCAATCGTCAGATCATGGCATTATTATTGGAAAGTTTCTAAATTATTCCGTACATTTATGAAATTGCTTCGTTCGATTTACTTTCAGAATTAATCAATTGTTCAATTACAATATTGAATGTGGTCAATTGATGTTATCAAGTCATTTCCCAATATATTTAATTATTAGATACCAATAATGGGATGCTGACCACATAAATATTTAGATAATGGTCTTTCGTTCAATTATGATATTTCATCAATGTCAAGCTGACATGTCACGCTGACCCATAATATTTTACATTAATATTTACATCAATATTGAACTACATTAAAGACACAATTAGTATATAGAAAAGAATGGATGAGAACCTAAATGGCTCTCAAGGACATATAAGGATTATTATGCCTTATACACATATGTCCTTATTAATCAAATACACGAAACACAACATAGATTAAAAGTTAATATATAGTTTGTTTATATATAAGGTAAGTTCCAATTGTGTTACAAAATCCTTACACAGTGCTTGGAAATTATGGAAACTTTTTTATTGAATAATCTAATTTTTAAAATGTTTTTTGTTTGACTTCCTACTAACCCAAACATATTTCCTAATTTCTATTCCCTGTCCTAATCGTAGACTCCTGTTGCTGTCATTTTTAATAGTCTGATATCGACTTCTAGGTAACATTTCAATTTTAGATTTAACCAGCTATAAAAATCAAAAGTTTTGTATACTGTAAAAACTGGATAGGCATAAAAGTGTGGGTTGCTAAAAATACTTTTATTGCATTTGATGAAAAAATATTCTAGAAAC
This sequence comes from Saccostrea echinata, assembly GCF_033153115.1. NCBI lineage: Eukaryota > Metazoa > Mollusca > Bivalvia > Ostreida > Ostreidae > Saccostrea > Saccostrea echinata. Next base: position 4,138,326 of record NW_026889750.1, read on the forward strand.
TGGTAAATAAATAAGATTTATAATTAACTTTCCCCCATTTTTCAACCAAATACATTTATGAATAATTTTTTTTACATAAAAAAATGATGTGTAGGCTACAGCCTTTTTGCCCATATGGAATATACACCATTGGGAAAAGCGGACGCGATTTTTCTTTATCACTACTACAATGTCCTTCAAGATTCCCTGTGTACCCTAAAAAAGGCATACATGAACTAAGTAATTTTAATATGTACTCCTTTAGGCTATACGATTTTTTCGAAGTCCTAAAGGTGTAAAGAGGGTCCATTGTTTGTTAAAATAGTTAATTTTTTTTATCATTATTAAATACTTTTATGTCTTTTTTTCTGTGGTCATTACATCATGTATTGAAACTTGTGTATTGATTGGTTATGTATCTTGCGAGGAATGCCAGACACCTCGGCCCAAGATTTAAGACAGGTCGGCCCATAAAAAGACACCTCGGCCCAAGCAGAATTTCATTAGGAAATATATTTATATATATTTTCAGTTTTGCGCCTTGAATTAAATACATGAATTTAACACATCAATGAAGGATCGATTTTTTTAAAATTAATATTAAAAGACTTCTCACGAGCACAGTGATGATAATCAAGGAATGAGGGGACAATATTATTAATTAAAGTGCTAACTGATAAAACAAACAAGAACTTTGAAGGGTCAAGTACGTATCCTATTGGTGACAACGAGGGGTAAATTACGAGCTGGCTTAAATGTCAGATGGTTAGTAAAGACCTTGGAAAATAAAACAATTATCTATCTAACCCCCCCCCCCCCCCGCCATTTAATTTTCATTTAAAAAATCATGTTATCGTCAGAATAAAAAATAATAATATCAATTCAAACGCTGAGTTAATCTGTTTATTTGGTTTTTTTCTATAATCTCCTTAAAAATAAGTTTAAAATACATATATATGTACGTCTTTGAAACACTACAATGTACAAGTATATACCATTGTTACACTTGTACCTTGATCTCTAATCATCATTTATCATGCTAATTCTAATATAGCACATTTTTGCCTGCGGTTTCATAAATTTTTTCTTGAGCCGAAGTCTCTTTCATATAGGCCGACTTGTCAATAATCTTGACCTGTGAGGGCCGAGGTGTCAGACGTGACAGGCCGAGGTGTCGTTGGGCCGAGGTGTCTGTCTACCTCTTGCGAGACCTGAGCGGTTTTCCTTATAAATAATTATCGAATATATATAGGATCTCCCATGATTTGTAGTTGGATATGATTTTTATCCAACGAGTTGGATAAAAGTCGTATCCAACCACAAATCATGGGAGATTCTTTTTATCCCATGTTTAATACTTCACAACCAATGTTTTACACTGTTTTATATATAGGACTCCACTTTATTTTACTTCATCACGCTAACGCTAAAACCATTGTGACGCCACAACTGCACTTAACTGTGGAATATGAAAAAATTATCCAATGAGTCATATCCACGGGATAAAGGGGTAAACATGGGATAAATAATTATTTTGCCCATGCATCGCAAGATTGACACTGAATGTTGATAACTGAACATTTGTCTACCGTTGTAATAAGATAAACAACATAGTCAAAGGACCCTGGGCACAATTGTCCCCCCCCCCCACACACATTCCCCTTAAATTTTTTACCTATATAATATACTAAAGAAAACATAGCAACTTCATGCTTGTGTCCTTTCAAAAATAACGTCTAATAACCGTGAAAACCTCCTGTAGTTTTTTTTTTTGGGGGGGGGGGGGTTTACAGTGATTTTTTAATTGTTATTTCCGACGGGCCTGAACAAAGAGAAATCATTATCTTTATTAAGCATGTATATTTCAGCCATCCGTACTTAAGGGACTGTCTCTTGGTTTCACAAATTTGGTCACTGGTCACTTTCTAATACCTTGTCACAAACAATATCCCATTTGAAACCCGTATTACTAATTATTATTAATCGCTAGTCACTTGTTTTTATTGCACACTTATTTTGAAACCTGTATTAGTCACCGGTCACATTCTAATACTTTGTCACAAAATATATCCACTTTGAAACCCGTATTACTATTTATTATTAATCGCTTGTCACTTGTTTAATTGCACACTAGTAATTCTCATCTACTACAATACGCACCCCCCCCTCCCCCCACCACTTTGCTCTTTGAATCCGATTAACAATATTTATTATTATGACATCGAACCTGTAAATTAACTAGATAATACGATATAGATAATTTTGATATAAATCTATTATAATCTTTAAGTTATAATGTAAATTTAAGCAAATTTTGCAGACCAAAACCCCCCAATTTTTTTTTCCACTTTCTGATATATATAACACTCTTTCTTGCATTGTAATATAATCAAATGACCTCTTCCGTTTGAATATATTCAACGATTTCTTGAAGGTCAAAACTTAGCAAAGGGGAGTAATTGAATCTTAAACCGCCTTTTGATTGGTTAGTTTGGATCTTGAATCTCGAAACTCGAATTTCGAATCTCGTATTTCGAAACTCGAATCTCGAATGAGCCTTCTGGGCTTTCGTATGATCCATCCTTTGTTTCAGGATAAGTGCCAACTTTTTCATCGCATTTGTTCAATTTCAATTTTTCAATTCTATCTGGACCATTATTGCCAGATTAATATAAATTGATGAAACTTAACCATGTCCTTTTTCAAAGCAACATTCATTGCTTCGAAACCATGTAAATGGTAACTGAAACTAATATCATACCATACTGAGATGAATAGCTAGCGATGGAAGTTAGATAATGTCTTATTTACCTTTCCACGTCATTTCCACGTCATTATAGTCTAATTTTGTTGAATTTGTACAAATGAGCATGTAAACTTCTCCTTTGTATTCATAAAATGCCAATATTGTCTAAAGGCTAATGTTGATGAAGCTTCTGTTGATTCTGCTAGTCATGGTGATTTTCATGACTTTATGCTAATCTACTTTGCCTGAAAGGTAACGCAGGTTATACTTTTACACAATTTCATATTATTTTGTTAATAAATGCAGTACGCTCTGTTTGTCAATGACTATCAACATCCTTTTATCTCGGAGGACAAGTTTGAAACATATACTTTATACCCTCACCAAGGCTGTGGTTTCACATTTGTGGTTACTATGTAGGTAGGACTGTCAATGTAGAGGAAATAAATCGTATGTTAAAAGTGCATCTTGCATTCTTGTTTAGAATTTATTTCAAAACAAGTCGAACTTCAAATCATAAAATGCAATATATAAACATCAAATGAATTTTATGCACATTTATTTTTTATGTTTCCATTTATCCATTTCTTCTTTTTAATAAACAGTATTTCTGAAAGTCATTTGTCGCGAGTTAAAAATAGACAAAAAATTATTAATTATATTAAAATTACGTGCGTCATGTTTTTAAGACAGTTGCATGTATTCGCCTTATTTGAAGTTTTTTTTTTTTTCATTGCAGTTGATATTTTATGCAGAAGTTTAAGAGTTGTTAAATGAATTTTATTCAAATGTCTGTGGATAAATTGATTAACTTTACAAGTTACACAATCTCATGACTGCAGAAAGTATATTATGATCATGATTACTTAAATTGAATCTACTTTATCGTAAAACATCTTTATGAGATACCATTGTGTATCAATCGCATATATATCAAACATCTTTCAAGGAGTCTCTTTATAAATCAAATATAATAATTATAGTTATATGAATAATTATCTGCTTACTTTCTTTGAAAAGAGGATTTAAATATATATTCCTATATTAACAACTGATCCCTTAATGTGATCCTATCCAACCTCCGAGGCCACAATTTCATAAATGTTTAATCCATACTATCAGGGATGTTTGCATTATTTTAGCGCTATGTTCTTGATAAGAAGGGTTTAAAAACATATATAATATGCCTTATTGTGGTTCATCCTAATGCTGGGATCCACTATATTCAAAAAGACATAAATTCACTCTACCTGTGGATGTTTTCATTATAATTTGACTTCTCATGGCCCTGCTGTTCTTGAAAAAATGTTTAAATGAGTCCATTTCTAGTATTCTCATGCAAAACTTTGATCCAAGTTTGTGATCCCACCCTACCCCTCGGGAGAACGACTTAAACATACTTAAACTTGCACAACATGAAGTTTATCCAGAATGTTGTGCCGCTGTTCTTGAGAACATTTTCAAAGATTTTCCCTTAAACGTTCCCAAGTCAAACTTTAATCCACTATTGTAGCCCCACCCTACTCCCAGAACTATGAAATGAACCATGCATTCTTTGAGGATTATACATATATTATGTATAGTAATATGATTTTATATATAAAATTCAAACAAGAACAAAAACCCCCAGCATTGTGGAAAAAAAATACTAAACCCCAAAAATTAATAGACTAGTAACAAAAGCCTCAACAGCCTAACCAGCTAAAAAACACATATTTCTTCGATAAAAGTTTCATCTTATTTCATCTATCGTGTCTCTATTCAAATGTTCTATTTTACTAAGTGGTATTAATTGGCATTGCAATAGATGATCATAAATGTTATTATTATAATTGGTGACTTTCAACTTTATCATACATGTATAAGTTAAAAAAAAGGACTAAGTCGAAAATCTTGTACCCACTATTTCGACATAACCTTTCTCACCAGTATGTGAAAACAATATTATTACGCAGTTTCTTTTAAAAAGTGTTCAAATACAGTATAAAATTAAGATATTTGTATGATGTTCTCCCCGAACAATATTATTCAATAAAGGATATGTTGAATGAAAATCATGCACTTCTGACGAAGAAAGCGAACTAACTCCAAGATAATGTGTTTGGGTATTAAACAATCTTTGATATAAGAAAGGTTTAATATAAGATAATATAAGATAAGATATAATATAAGAGGGCAAACTCTATGAATTACAACCAACAATATATCCATGTACATCTAAATAATGAATTTGTTTCATATGAGTTTCCAGCAGTATGAGAGGCACATTTTTTGTTATTAAATTAGTTATATCAATATGTAAGCATTCTCAGACAGTGTAAATTAGAATTTGTTGGTTTAGAGTGGGCAACAATCAGTGAACTAAAGTTTTACTTTGCAAAATAATGGAAATAAACTTATAAAATCTTCTCAAGGATCATGATTAATCTATTTAATATGCAAGCATTCTCAAACAATGTATATTCACATTTGTTCAACCTATGGCCTCCGGATGCAGGGTCGGGTCGTAATAGGAGATCAAGCTTTTACATGGCCTTAAGTAAAAAAGTATCCGAAAATGTCTTCTCAACAACAGAAGGACAATGTTTAGTTATGTTAATATGCTAGCATTCACAGGCAGTGCAGTTTTCCGTTTGTTAAATTTATAGGAGGAAAAAATTTCTGTACTACGAATTATTTTATATATTTATATATAAGAAATCATTTTGAATCTATGTCACAACAGTAATGTAGTTGTCCTTCAATCAGAGCTTCTAAACAGTTTTTTCAAAGCATAAATGAATCACAGAAGTACATATATCAACCTTGATTTTGTCTGTCATTGAAGTAGCAAATTACAATTTTACGACAAAAATTTCCGATATGACAACTAAAGCACTCATATTTTATGTCAAACAGCCTCCGGACAGCGGTAACAATTGTTAGGATTATAAAGTAGTTGATATTTCAGACAGCAGAGCAAATTTTACCTTTATTATAATAGCAAATTAAAAAATTATCAGAAAAATTCAAGTAGTCTAAGTTGCATTTAGATTACTATTAGATTTTCATGTGTCTTAGTTTTACATGTATGTTTAGGGGGAATCATTTTATAGAATTGAGAATGAGAATATGAGCTTAATAGTAGTCATCAGTGGGTTACTGTTTAAAAATAATCTTGCAGCTGATGTCTTTCTTGAATAGAATAAAATGAAAGCAATTAAAACATGTAGCATTAAAAAAAACTTGAAAGCCAAAATGTACGATGGCCGATATCAACCATGTCATTCTACAGTTAAATTAAATGTAGAATGTCAGTGCTATGTACAGTTTGCTTTGTCAGGTTACTCATTGCTTGGGTAAAGTGTGTACACCGAAACTGCATCGCTGTCACGACACTCAGATCGCTCGGAAGATGTGAATTGTATACATGTGTTATTAATTGACGGTTTACTCCTATCTACAATTAAAAATCTTCAAAAACATAAAAAGGAATCCCTGTATCTGGAAACAAAGGGAGGGACACAAAGGGTGCGACAAAAAAAAAAAACACATCTTGAGTTCTGTTTTGGTTAACAAAAAGATATATCAACTCTCCCTACATGTTTAATTATATAGATCACTTTCTTTAAATGAATGTAATTAACAAATTTAATTAAAACTAGTCATATACTTGCAGGATAAGGGCGTATTAAGTTTTTAAAACTTGTACACATGCTATGACGGTACATATTGTCGTTTTGTACATATTGTCGCCGGCGACAATTTGTACCCACCATCAATGCTCATATTGTCGTCCATCGGTACATCGCCGACTGAAAAGTTACATATGTACATATTGTCGCTGGCGACATTATGTGCCTCACCCTCACTGTACATATTGTCGCCCCACAGATATTGCTGTTTAAAGATCTCTTTTGTTGTTTTTTGGTAGTTTTGTGAATGTAATTGGTGTGAGAATCACACTGACGTGTCTCGTATGCTATTTCATGCAGCATGATTGTGACGGTACATTTTGTCGTCCTGTTCATATTGACAATGTGTACCTTCCCTCACTGCGCATATTGTCGTCCATCAGTGTTATTGTATATGTTACGTTAATTATTTAATTATGAAATTTTACCTGTGTACTAAGTATATACAAGTTAAACAAACAGAATTTACCGAAGCAAAAAAAAATAATAATAATAAAATTTAAAAAATCAATCCACCAAGCGAGGGGGGGGTGCTACATCTGTCTTTGGTGTTTGAGAAGATTTTTAAAGATTTTCTGTATATATTCCTATGTAGAACATTGATCACCCATTGTGGCCCCACATGACCCCTGGGGTCATGACTTGAACAGAATTGATTCTGTTTTTATTTGTTTGTTTGTTGTTAAAATGTCCCTCTCGAGAATTTTTCATTCATATTGAGAGGTCACCACTTTCCGGTGGAGGGCTGCAAATTTAGACCTATACTTGGTACTCAGGATCATTGAGCAGTGAGGGATCTTTTTTGTGCAGGCACCTCAAAATTGAACGTACGCTATGAAGCTTTCACATAAGTATCATCTCTTCTGACCCAGTAGTTCTTGAAAAGAAGATTTTGGAAGATTTTTTTTTCTAAATATTCTATGAAAAACATAGATCATTTATTGTAGCCACACCTATCCCCCGAGGGGCATGATCTGAAAAAAACTGAATCTACATTTTCAATGAAGCTTTCACAGAAGTTTAAACTTTTCTGACACAGTGGATGTTGAGAAATTTTTTAGAAGTCACTAACTTTTCACTTATTCTTCACTACTTCCCTTGAAAGAGGGCATGGCTCTTCATTTGAACAAACTTGAATCCCTTTTATGCACGAATGCAAGTGTGGCAAGTTTGGTTGAAATTAACCCAGTAGTTCTTGAGAAGAAGGTAAAATTGTGAATAGTTTAGAGACAGACGGACGGTCAGACAAAATGTGATCAGTGAAGCTCACTTGAACTTCCAGTTCAGGTGATCTAAATATGTTATTTTTTGCGTTATTCTTATATCATTTTTAACAATAAATTATATTTATAATATTATATCGGCACATGATCGTATATAAGAATAACGCAAAAAAATAATCGCTAAATAATCATTACTACTGAACAAAAAAACCATACCTGTATTCAATCTCCAAGTATATGTTACAAGAAAGAAAAGATTAGCTGATTTATCAGATATGTCAAGAATTACGGTATCTATGTATGTCATAGTGATGTACATCAATCCTGGACACAATTTTCTGACCAAACAGTTTTCTCCCTACAGTATTGTGAGTAATGCTGTCTGTTTTCCTCCGTGCGTATGTGTGTTTGTCAATCTCTCTTTCTTTTCTCAGGTAAATATTCAGCAAAACAATATATGGACGACAATATATGCCGACCTTGACTGTACATATTGTCGCCGACGACAATATGTGCTTGTGCTTGACTGTACATTTTGTCGTCCATTTTGCAGGAGGAAAAAAAAGCTCGTCTCGGTACATATTGTCGCCGGCGACAATATGTACCAATGGAAGACAATATGTGCAGTGAGGGTAGGTACATATTGTCGCCGACGACAATATGTACAAAACGACAATATGTACCGTCACACACGCCCTTTTTACATATAAATAACAAAAAATGCGTTGAAATTAAATCAGATTTGTAGGATTGATATACATTTGTATACATGTATTTAACCTTAACAAATTTCAAAATTGAGTGATATGACCAAAAAAAAGAAGTTAACTTTATCTATACGTGTATACTGAATTATCGAATCTTTTGGACAACCTGTTTAACATCAATGTTACTGCACGTTTACGAAGCAACTAATTAATTAACAAACATTAATATATTTGAAAGGCACATGACTGTACTCTGCTTTTTAGGGAAAAACATATCCTTAAGAGTTGAAACGTCTCATTAAAATTGAGATTTATATATTCCTGAGAAACAGTCATTCTCAGAAATTACAACAAATGTGAATTCTGGAATTTTTTAACTCAGTCATTATGAAATTAATATCAGTATTTCATTTCAAAGAAGAATTGGGACAATAGCAAACAAATATTCTTCTAAATGAAATTTGTGGAGATAACGAAAAGCATTCGAGCTCAAAAGTCCATTAAACATTACAAAATAGGAACAGCGCAAACACGGACCTCTAAGACATCAGAGGTGGGATCAGGTGCCATGGAGGAGTGAGCATCCCCTGCCGACTGGTCACAACCGCCTTGTGCTCCTTGTCATGATCGGGAAATAACGGAAAAATCCGTCGGCAATTCAGTGTGTAAATAATGGCCTAACAATTGGTATGAAAAAAGTCAGTCAGCATTTGACTTAATGATAGATTGTATTTGCTGACAAGGTCATTGTATCGACCATAGAACTTACGAAATGATGACTTTAAACGAGACTGCTGATATTCTTGTTTCATCAACTTGTTTGTCAATAACTTATCTCGTTTTCGAAATTGTTCATACGTAGAGCATGCTCTGGCGTATCGAATCAACTGAGAGATATAAACTCCGTATGCACATGATAAGGTTATATTGCTGCATAGGTAAGAGAAGTTGACGATTGAATATTATAGGTTTGGCCTCATATATCTTTTATCCTACCAAAGGTTTTCTCTTTCATATTAAAATTTTATTGCCTCCTTGACCATATTTTCAGTCCCTTCTGCTGTTTCCAGATGCAGGGATTTGTTTTTATATTTTTGCAGATAGGGGTAAATCGTCAATTAATAACAAATGTATACAATTCACATCTTCCGAGCGATTTGAGTGCCTTGACAGCGATGAAATTTCGGTGTACACACTTTACCCAAGCAATGAGTAACCTGACAAAGCAAACTGTACATAGCACTGACATTCTACATTTAATTTAACTGTAGAATGACATGGCTGATATCAGCCATCGTAAAAATGTCCTTTGCAAGAATGGAAATACAAATTCTCTATGAGAAAATAAAACTGAGCTCCTGTAACTATGGAAAACAAACTATCGTTCTCATTATTTTTTTTTTTAAATTAAACACATTCTGCCAACTTTATTCTAGCAAAATTTTTTTATGCAAATGGTTAAGTGCTTTATGTACTAAAATTCCAAAAATACTTTATACATATTTGTCTGGTTTTCAATGAAAATCTTTAAAAAATGTTTAGAATTAGAATTTTATTTTAAACCTTTAAGTTTCATGTTTTATGAATAGTAATCAAACGATATATTTACTGTATGCTAAAATATTGTGAATTCACCGCACTGCTTTTTTGATCCAGATATGAATGTGTTTTCTATTTACATTTGTATATATCAAATGATTTAATGTAATGGATTATTTGCAGCAATACTTATTGCAAATTGTATGTGTACATGTTAATATTTTATCATTAACAACTACAGGTATATTTAAAATCAGTCCACGTGACCTTAATCACCTGAGAGTTTGTTTACTACGCGCACAGGATGTACATAAAGCGCGATTATCGACAAAACAAATGTTGAATGATCTACTCTTCCTGAGGTGTCAATGAATTTTTTTTTTCATATTGTCAACTTTATGAAATGAAGAATGTACATATTTCCTGTTGATGTGTCAATGTACTTTTCCATGGTGTGATCTTCATGTAATATGAAGAATGTGCAAATTTACCACTGACTCTCATACTTACGAACATTATGTCGGTACGTGAACGCAATGATGCGTTGAACGTAACAGTTCAAAACGATGGCGGAGCTGCAAGCAATGAAGGACAACCTTTTCTTACTAATAAGGAGAAAAGTAAAGTTAAAACTTACAAAAGACGATGGTACGTTCTTGCTGTGTTTGGTTTAGCCTCCTTTCTACAAGCCGCCGTCTGGAATACGTGGGCAACTATAACCAAGTCAGCAGAGGTGGTATTTGGGTGGGAGGACAGTCAATTTGGAATGTTTGTCAACTGGGGAAATATTGCATACATCATCACTGTTTTCCCAGCCAGCTATTTTATGGACACAAAAGGTATATATATAACATGCATAAATTTTCTTGTCGGAGTGAAAGGAAGTTATGTATTCAGAAAATTGTCGATTGCACTCAATATTTCCTCCGGTGTTTTCATGTTTTAGAAATAGATAGCAATATTATGATAAATGAAACATATAAAGCAGAAAAAATTGTGTGCAACAACTGATAATGGACTTTGTTTGAATAACAGGCAAACGTAAATGATAAAGATTTCTCAATGTTGTAACTATCCAAAGATAATCTATCTCATTCATATATATAAAACCTTACTCATATAAAACTGAACATAACTTAATGAGGTAGTAAAAATAGCTCAAGTTCAATGTTGGACATTAATTTTTCTGCCTATGAAGGCTATTAGAATATATGAATTATGCATAAAATATCAAATTAGCTTTCTTATACTACTTTACTTTTGTTTTACAAAAGGCTTACGGGTTTCTATCCTGATATGTACAGCGTTGATTCTGAATGGTACAGGAGTCAGGTGTATTACACATGAACCTATTTACGCCACGTGGTAGGTATGTTAACAGCTACAACGTAATATAAATTTAAAATGTGTTAACATGGTTTGTGGAGTAAATCTGCACCTTCTAAACACTAATTGTCACTTTATTTTTAATCAAAATATTTACTCGTAGATGATTTGATTGACCCATTCTGTAAAAACAAATCAATAGCAACTCTCCAAACAAACTCTGAATACCCAAATCCCTGTGTTGAGGTATGTAGGAGAATAAGCAAATTTAGTATTAATTTGGACTGCATACCAGCTTTGCTATCTTTTTATTAAAGTTTTCAAACCAATTTGAAAATATTAATATAACTACATGTACAGTAACTGTATAAAACATGAAGAATAACTAGTGCATGTAATTATATAATTTAATCATTTTTATTTTTTATTTCTACATTTTAGGCTCAATTTTTCCCCCTGAATGACAAGAAGAAATCAATTATTTCATAATTTACAGTCATACTGGAAAAACTTTGATATCAATTAAGCTAAATACTCTATTTGTGTAGAAAACAAACTCATTCCTAATATTAAATTGATAACAGATATAGATCAAACGAATTATTTCTTGGTATAACAGGAAATAATTCTTCATATTAGACAAAGGCTTTCTTCGATCGGAAATTTAAGATTGATTCTGTTCAGTATTTTCACATTTTCAGGTTGATGAATTTATGTGCTATTTTGAATGGAATGGCTGGAACTGTACCAGGGGCAGGACCTGCGCAGGTCGCAAACACGTGGTTTCCGCCAAACCAGAGAGCAAGTGCCACAGCTGTAATTTACGTATGCAATTTCTTAGGCTCAGCCATGGCATTTCTCATTGGTAAACATCAGTTTCAGCCTTAAAAATCAAACCAATAATGATATTTTTTTTAAATTAACACGATTGTTGTACCATTTCTTTTTGTTGTGTATTTTTTTTTCTATATTTTAGGACCACAGCTGGTTGATTCACCAAAGTATGAAAGTAAAACTCATTTCCAAAATTATACACCTACTATCATCAGGTATATTCTTTTGATCTGTTACCTGACATATAATTCCAATTAATAGATTTCCTTTCTGATCATATATAAAAAAGTATATGTTCTTTTTGTTTTCAGCTTAGCAGAGAATCTAGATGTAACAACAACAGATAATTTTAGAAACGCATCAAATTCATCTCTAGGTATATAAAAAATGATAAAGACGACAAAAGTTTGTTTTTCATTTAATTCATTATGTATTTTTGTGTGTTTTAAACAAAATTGGATTGAGACAACTTCATATAAAGCATGTCAGTCCGATATTATGCAAATGTGAAAAAAAAAGTAAGATCTATTCTCATTGCAGAATTGGTTAACTTTACACATATGCGTCAAGACATTATGCACTTTATGTATTACGGTAAGTAATTTGAAATATATATAATACAACAGTAAAAAAAACTTTTCTTGAAGATGAAATTAATATTATATCGCACATCAAATCACACCACTCCTTGCATTTTTGTTCTTAATACATAGACTTCCTTTCCTTATATTCGCTGCAACCTTTGCTCTAATATTCCAGCAATCACAGTATTTCACATTCTCAAATCCTGTAGCATTTTCCAAAGTTGCTATTAAAATGTTGACAATGAACATTATTAGAATGTCTTGATTTAGAATTTCTTAAAAGTATTTTTTTTAATGTTGATCAGTCCTGTTAAGATTTTCTACCAATTCTATAAATGTGCTTTACAAACGAAAAACCAAATCAGAGCATTCATTAAGAAAATGAACAAAACTTATTCAATTCTTGATTGTTTGAGTTTTTTTTAACCGTATCGTAGTATAGAAAACACGTCCATAACACACTTTTTGAACCAAATGCATTACATAACTACATGTCTCTTTTTTCGTAATTTAATGCTTGTATACGTGATATATCATCAATAATTGCAAAATTTTTTAAAATATCTTGACGATATATAATATACATGTATATGTAGTTTTAAAAAAAAACGAAACATAGTTTAAAACATCTCCACTTCAACTTTCAAAACACCATTTGACCAACATTTCCAATAAAGAACTGCACTCTGATCAAAACTTTTTTCTAAACTAATATCAAAATAATCTCCAAACCTTGGGTATAGAAATAGTTAATAAATATTTTAGAAGATTTTGGTTTTAAAGAATAATGTTTTCCCTTTTAGAATTTGCTGTGGCGGGACTTTTATTTTTAGGAAGTCTTTTAATGCCATCAAAACCTCCCACTCCACCAAGTGTGTCAGCTTCAACACAGCGTGTTGAGTATAGGAAGGCTTTATTGAACATTGTTCGGTAAGAGATCAAAATTTAATGAGTTTAGTATACTTTTGTAAACAATTTATATAAACATTTTTGAAAAAATAGTTATGCTGATAGACAAAGGTGCGAACAAGAGCAAAATTGTTCTAGTTTTTGTATTCATTATTGATATTCTACATTGTAGTACTACATTTCTTCATTTTTTCACAATACACTGCTCCAATGCGACAAGGCATGCTATGAGTTAAGTTTTTAGAGACCAATTTTGGAATTAAGTATTAATGCATCTCGACTCCTTTCCTTTTTTTAAAGTCGCTGGCATATTTTGACCAATGTTCTTCTTTAATCGACCTCAAAGATTTCAAACTTTGTTTTTATCAAGGGAGTGTTTTGAGTAATGTGAATTAAACTATTATTTTCAAAAATCGTTCAAATGAACTCAAAAATAAACTTGACACTCTTCGTTATATTTATTTTTCAACAGAAAGAGAGTTCGAAAGATGTTACTACCATGTGTGTTTGTTTCAGAACATGAGAGAGTCTCTTAAACACAATGCATTTTCTACTCCTATGCACCGGGGAAACAGTCCTGGTTAAAATCCACATGAAAAAATTCTAAAAAAGTCGAATAAAGAAGACCCTTGCTCAAAACAAGTCAACAACTAAAATAGACATGTGATGAACACTCCAGTGTGAATGGAATCTAATTCAAGAAACGTTCCCAGAAAACTTTATTTATAGCAATCAGAGTGGTATTTAGGCTTTTCTCCATGCCAAAGGAGACTAACATCCTGCTACAAATTAAAATATCATTAAAGTTTACAAAAACTACGGTAAAGTAACAAAATTCATCTTATACTGTGTTTGCATCTTTTTGTAGCAGCAAAACATTTCTTTAAAAAGAGGGGTTTTTTTTATTTTCACAAAAGTGTGTTAGATTTTTTTGTTTGTTTATTTGTTGTTTAACGTCCCTCTGGATAAATTTTCACTCATATAGAGACGCCACCACTTGCCGGTGGAGGGCTGCAAATTGGGACCTATACTCGGCACTCAGGGCCATTGAGCAGTGAGGGATCTTTTTCGTGAAAGCACCTACTGTGACATGGGATCTCAGTTTAAACGGTCTCATCCGAAGGATCGGTCTCCGCGTCCCGCACTGGGATTCGAACCCGCGGAGTAAGGATTAGCTCCTTACACCGCGACTCTAGAGAAGACGCTGTAACCACTGCGCCACGAGGGCGACGTATGTTAGGCTTAATAAAACGTTTTTGTAGTGTATGAGGATTTTTTTTAGAACCAAATACCATATTCCTTAGTCTAGCTACCCCTGTTTAAACAAATACATGTATGATAATTCTCATTATCTAAGTTAGACTTTGATTTAAAGCTAAATGTCACAATCTCTGTGTGTTGTTATTTCTGCTATTCTTCTGTCTGTATGTCTTTCTTTATCTTGACAGTTGCCGGAGAGTTATATCGAAAAGTTGAGATGTTATGAGATGTTATGCTACAATCATGGCAAACATTATATCTCTTCTAAAAAATAGCAATTCAATGCAATTTTTAGATGAATGCAACAAAATTTCGGAAGGCACACTGATCAAGAAAAAATTGATTTCCTAAAAATTCAATCAACTTTATATATTGATTGCAAGATTTCAATAATGTTTAAATTGGATGAAACAAGACGGCCAATTATATTGGTTTTTCAGGTTTAATCATCTAAAAATGCATCCTGCAAACAACGCATGTCGTTTTTGAAATATTGTAGTGTTCATATATTCATATAATTTATCAAAAAAAAAAAATATAGATGTAAGACAAATGTAATCATTTCTTTTATCTGGTAAGGAGCAAATCAATGTGGTGTATAGGACTGGTCTATGGTATACCAGTATATGGAGCCTGGGGATCGGTCCTTGGTGTTATTCTGAAACCTGTAGGAATTGGACAGGTAAGAATAACCATAAATTGTGCGGCATCAGATAACTTTTTTCGAAAAAAAATCAATTTCACCAGAGAAAGTGTCCTTATTGTTCAACATGGTTGGCCGGGAAATACCAGTATTTCCCTTCCTGGTAAATACAACAATACTCGTTTATAAAGAACTCGCTAATAAGGAAATTTCGATTAAAAGAAATTTTTACAAATCCCGTAGAAGACTTTTACTGTGTTTAACTGTGTTGCATAAACGAATATAGAGCATCTCGGTTTTTAGGAAGCAAAATTTGAGGTCCACGTGACTTCCTTAAAATCGTTTTACTGTACTACAAATTTTCTATGATCTGAAGAATATTGGGAAATACTGAGAATTATAAGTTAAGGTTTCTTTATTTCTTCAATGTTATATCAAATTCTTGAATAAAATATAGAAAGTAAACATGAAAACATAAAATGTATAGCATTGAACATGTCTTAAGGAGTCCAGGTCCCCTACCCATAATCATTCTGCAGCAGAGTATGTTTCCATGGCTGTATGTTAAGAACAAAATTCAAGTTTTCTAACTGGAGTTTGTTTTTAGCTTTGTAAAATTAAGAAGTTTATCAATTATAAACACAAGAACAAAATAAACTTGTTTTAATCCTTCTAAGACCGTGGTTATTACAGTCAAACATGTTTTTTTTAAACAAATTGGCTCTTAATTGACAGTTTTTGTTCCTGTTTTGAGAGATAATTACTTGGAGAAGAGCTGAAGGGCCTCTTCGTATATGTGACATTTACACCACACTCTAAATTTAACAAATTTCTCAGATCCTTCTTCAGTTAAAGTTTATGGAACTTTACACAGATACACTAACTGTTAAAATGTTATGGCCAAGGTTAAAGTTTTTCAAGTTCAAGGTCAAAAGGTAAAAGTTTTTGATATCCAAGGGAAGGTCTTTTCACAAGGCATACACATGTGAAGTATGAGAGCCATAGCAATAACTGTTTAAAAGTTATGGCCAAGGTTAAAGTTTTTCAAAAGTAGGTCAAACTCCAAGGTTAAAGAGTCAAAGTTGTTGGTATACGAAGAAAGGCCTTATCACAAGAAATACACATGTAAAGTTTGAAAGCCCAAGCACCAATTTTTCAAAAAGTAATGGCCAAGGTTAAGGTCTCATAAAATTTTGCAAAAGTGGGTCAAACTCCAAGGTCAAGGTCAAAAGGTCAAATATGATGGTACCGAAAGAAAGGTCTTGTCACAAGGAATACACATGTGAAATATGAAAGCCATAGCTCAAACCAATCAAAAGAAAAGTTGTTGGCAAGGTTAAAGTTTTTGCGAACAAACAGACAGTCAAACAGACAGGCAGACTGACAGACAGATGAACGGACAGGGCAAAAACGATATGCCTGCGAATCTTCGATTACTGGGGCATAAAAAACTAGACAGTTAATCCTTAATGCATTACAAGATAGCCAAGGATTTTTAACTAGGGACGGTGATTAGATATTAATGAAATATATAAGTATAGATGTAGCTCTTCCTTATTTCCTAATATTTAACAAGAAATATCCGTATTTCCAACAGTCCTGGGAAATATGAATACTCCTGATTTTTTTGCCAACCCTGCTACAATTTAAGAATTATTATTTTAAATGAAATATTGTTCGAATATTTTAATTTTGTATGAATGCCGATTCTGTTAAAGTTGATGACTTACTATAGATTCATTTTTATCCTTTTTAATCTGTCCTATTTTTTGGTTTAGACAGAGGTTGGATGGATTGGTTTTTACTCAATGATAGCAGGTTGTGTTGCAGGTCTAGCAGTTGGAAGGTAATCCATGAATTCCCTATGATTTTTACTTACCCATTTTTTTAAATACTCATGGATAGTGTGGCTAACGGAATAGCCAATAAGTTATATTGAAATGCAATACTGTTTATAGTGCAAAATTTCTTATGGAACTTTTAGATTGTCAAAAATGCAACCTTCACAAAATGATTTTTTAATTTTAGATTTTCTGATATGTTCATGAAGCATATGAAACTTATTAGTATGGTAATGTTGGCTGCGGCTGGATTATCATTTTTATGGTTCACACTTTTGAGAGTCAAGATTATACCGTTTTCCACAGGTAGGTTATATGACTGAATATTCTATTTCTAGATACATGTACATGTATGCTACTACACTTATGAGCACCTTTGAGCCGATAAGAAGAAAATATGATGCATTAAGATATGGGGACCCTCCATCTTATTTTCTAGATAACACAAAAGACTACTGTAGATCACTAAATTTTCGCGACACTTTATTTTCGCGAGATAGTCATTGACTCTATTAGCGAGACAGAATATTCACGAATTTTGGTTATTGCTCTATATAATCTTTAGGAATACTAATATACATGAAAATGAAATTTTCGCGAGCACATTGTGTCGCGTAATTACGCCAAAATAAAGTCCTCGGGAATAAAAAGTGATTTACAGTATTTGTTGATATAATAAAGACAAATTTCTGTCTCTATGGTAGTAAGTTTTCTATAATCTCTTGAAAACTGCTTATGTGTACATATAGTACAGAAAAATTATAATTTACAAAATACAATGTACATGTATATCATAAATTGATAAAGATAATTAGCCTAATTTCTTTAGATAGTGTCAAATGTAGGGGATTTGCGATTATTTTTTTAAAAGAGGACAAAGGCTTGTTCAATTTTAAATATTGAATTTATGGAGAGTAAGCTTGCTAATAAATATCACGTATTTTCTTTCAAAACCAAAAAATAAACATAAAAAACAAACGAAGCAAACAAAAATGAAAAGATATAGTATTTCTTAATATACAATAAAATAAAGTAAACTGAGAAGTATTGATAAATAAGTGGTATTCCTTTACATTAATACATTTGTATTTCATTTTATTACTTTTATAGATTCTATTTTAATATTTGCTGAATTTAAAACAAGCTTGTTGTAAATGAATACAAAATCAAATGTGAAAATTGCTAAACTCAAGAGCACAAATAGATGGGATAATATTTAACCTTAATAAGCTACAATAGGAAAATTGCCAGTAATACTTTATTAGTACAAATATCATTTCTGCTTGAACTTTCAGTAAGGCGTGACACCTAGATTCTCATTGGTTAAGAAATTAATAACATTAGCAACTTAAGATTGTTGGTAACAAACAAAGATGACATAAGCCACATCTCTTTACTGTAAGAAACGATGTAATTGGTTCCCTGCGTCACTCGTTGACGTCTGAACCATATTTATTCCATGTGTATTTCACCCGTGAATGAAAAGCTTTGTAAATTTCAGTATTGATGAGCTAATCTGGCAACCAATGAGAATCTAGGTCACTATTTGAGAGACGCTAATTATGTATAGTCGAGAATATCACGCCTTACTGAAAGTTCAAGCAGAAATGATATTTATACTAAATATAAATTACTACCTTTTAAAGCAATATGAGCTGCATTTTTGAGGATTTTATTTTGCCGTTGAATTGTGTTATTATGATAAATTTGTATGTAATTTAAACCTTTTTGATCAATGAGACAGAAATAAAGTATCAAATTGTTTCAGAATAAAGGATTCTGTACAATCAAATAAACAGTATTATATAAGAAATATTGTACAGGACGACAATAATGGAATTTTGCTTCATTCAAAGCTTATAAATAGTTTTTCTATCACAAATATGAACAAGAAGTTTATAAACGTTCTTTTTTCTATCATTGAAACAGTTAATTACAATTTTGCAACAAAAATTTCTGACATCAAAGTTGCAGCTCATATTGCTTTAAACATATGCCTAATGTAAATTTTATTACTTGTAAACAGATCTGACAATGAAATTTGACGTGTTTGTTATTTTATTTTATTAATTGATGAATTAATAGATGAAAGTATATTTGAATTTCAGAGCAAGTTTATGTCTCAATCATTTTTGGAGGGATGTTTTTTAATGGATTCACCCCTCTGTTGTATGAACTTGGCGCAGAGGCAGCTTTCCCCGTGTCAGAAGGGGTAGCGTGCGGATTTCTGACGTGTCTCTCCAGCGCAATTGGAATTCTATATTTATTATTACTTCAAATACCAGATATAGGTAGGTGTCAGAAACAAATAATGAAAACAAGTTTTTTTAATCCAAATGTATGAATAGACATTTACTTAAATGACAGATCTGTTGTTTAGTTTTAATCATTTTTCCTCCAGAATTTTTTTTTTTTTTTTTTGCTGTTTCTTTGAAAAGAAGTTAAAATTTTTCTTCAAAAAGATATGCCAAAAAATTTCAATACTTTATTTCTGAATATTTCTTTGTTTTCTAGGCACAGCCTGGATGAACTGGACATTGGTAGGCAGTATCGGTGTATCTTTGACTTTTCTGTTCATATTTCCAGAGCGGTACACTAGAACTGATATAGATTTGAATGTAAACAAAACGGAGACTGGTCACCCAGAAACAACGACTGTAGTCAAGCAGAATTTATACAAGAATTCATGATAAAAAAATATCATAATGCCTCCATTTTTATCTTTAAAAAAAAACTAGTTGATTCTGAATTCTGATTTCGAGGATCTGGAATTGATATGTATCGAAGATGAATAATTATATTTATGAACAAATTATGGGTCTAGAACAAAATCTCTGATCTAATTTATCGGTATATTTCTCAGTGTCACATACTTACACTTCATAGGAATGCATAGCCAAAGAGAAAGAAGAGATTTAAAACTACCTTTGAAACTGGAGAAAATAAATGAGTAACGTTTTCCTTTACGGAGATTAAAATCCACATGTGGTTCAAATGGATATATTCATATCATCATTTTCCCTGGTACAATGTGATGGTTTGGACCATAGATATTGGTCTGGGTAGCTCAGTTGGTAGAACACCTGACTAGTGGTGTAGGGACCAGGGTTTTCCCGGTCCAGTCATATGTTTCCTCCTTTCCTGTTACATAATTTTTAGTGCCGTGACCAGTATCTCTGAAGAAAAACGAAATAAGTAACTAAATGCAGATTTTAATAGTATAATAAGACCTATATCAGCCCCAAAAGTTGATAGTTTAAGTTCTAGTTAAGGTGCTAGACGTAAACTTATGTCAAGAGTCGATCTTCCCTCTTTGTCCCCTCCTTTGAGTGAGATTATACTGAGTTCATAGATTTCAGATTTAAGACAAGTGCTGCAAGACCTCACTTAAGACTTTAAAAGATGTCAGCGTGAGTTGAAGACTCTTAAACAAAGCAGTCATGGGTCATTTGCAGAAGATAATGATAGAGACATGAAAGAAACTCAGAATGATTTAGCGAAAGAGACAGTGACTCCATAACATAGAGTGAAAGAACAAGAGAATTTGAGTACCTCACCTGCACAAATAAATTTTGCACAGAGTGAGTGAGAATCTGAGTAAGTCACATACAAACATGTCTGCACTGCCCAGTACCGCTGTAAATCTCAGTAGACCTAAGCGTTATAAGAAGAAAAACAGACAAGTTTGATGGAAAAAATGTAGCCTGGGAAGATTACCCAGTTCAGGTGTCTGACTGGAACAATTGGTTTTATGAAGAGAAATCCACTTACCTGGGTTGGTCATTTATAACTAGAGGTTGTTTACAACTTTAAGCCAAGTTTGCTATTTTATTTTTATATTTAATATTTTATTTACTAAAGAGTTCCACTTACGGTTACAACAATATAGGCCTACATGTATAAAAGATGGGTATTTGAAAAGGCCTGGATATTGTTTGATAACATGTTTTAAAAGCATTTAACGGAACATCAAGAAATATATACCTGTATGATGATGTCAAAATAGTATTTTCGTGACGTGATAACTCCAATGTACATGTTCGGTATACTTACCGTAGAAAGTGAATAACATTGATTGAAAGTAAACATCTGCACATATTTTGAACACACATTACCAGAGATTAATAAGAGCTTGAATAAAGCTATACTTAAACTTGACTCCATCATACTTGCTTTGAAGGAGAAAGATTAATATTATTGATTCTGCATGTTATATAAAGATTTCATTGACAGCACGAAGCACAAGCATAAACATATTATTAAGAACACATTGCTGTAACAAATAAAAGCTAACATCACATATGGTGTAGCATTTAAGGAATCACTGTCTAGTTAGTAGAGTATGCCAGGGCATCAACGATAGTTGGAAACGTGGGATAATTTGCATAACGGGCATACTCTACTAACTAGACAGTAATTCCTTATATTTCCATTTCATTGTGAAATAAAATTGTAAGTTTAGATTTTAAAAATGTAGTCTAATAGATTTAAATTACACGAGGCCTCACATGTCAATTTCAATAGTCCCCGCCCATTGACGTCAAACATAAAGACAGCCGCACGAGAATTACATGCATATTAGGCCTCCTTAGAGTCAGACACAAAGACAGCCGCGCGAGAATTACATGCATATTAGGCCTTCTTAGCTCCTGACCTTTCGCTTGGCGAAATTTGCAATCCAGTAGAATGATCAATTCTCCTAACTTTCAAAGAGTTATCACAGAGAAAACAAAAAGAAATGGAAACATATTGCTATATACCTGTACCTGAATTGGTTTTTACCCAGTGATAGCAGGATGAGTTGCCGGTCCAGCATTGGAAGCTAGCACGAATTTGTCGATTTTGTGCAGTTGAATTCTAACTTTAAAACAATCTATATTTTACCTTTAGAGTGATAAATTGCAAATCTTTTCGGTAGCAAAATGATCCTAAATTTATATTTTAATTTTTTAATATGTCATTAAGTATAAAAAAAAAACTTATTGAGCATTGATCAAAATATAGTGTTAACCCACCTATCCACAAAATAGTGTTACTTAAAATACCGTTTTATGAAAAATGGTAATTTAAGTGGTTTTTTAAGTCTTGATTATAATCATTAGATTAATAAAGATATTAAAGAACACAAAATACACGAAATACGTATACACCATCCTGAGACAGAGTACTTGTGAGAAGTATATACATGATCGTATGTTTATCAGACACCTGGGGGGGGGGGGGGCAGGGGGGGGCTCACACTTTTTTTTCCAAACAAATTCTTTTCTATTGAAAATGTTCATTGAAAGGACGGATGCCCCCCCCCCCCCCCACTTTTTATTGCAGTATATTCAAATAAGGGTAATCTAGTAGTGTATGAATGAAAGTTGAAAAAGGATTTTCGAGTTAGGACAATTTTCTTTTTTTTTTTCTTTTTTGCTTGTCAAGCTTTTTCAGGTAAGTTGAATTTTTTTTTTTCTCTGGCTGCCCCCCCCCCCCAATTTTCAAAAACGATGCTACGTCCTTGTTTATAACTCTAACAATACTAGTACAGCTCATAGCATACAGAGGTTTGCTTAAAAACATGTACAATTTGCACGAGTAAATATTTGATTTGATTACAGGCTGTTCATGTAACTTTTATCATGTGAGGGTTTGCCTTCAACACACCTGAGGGAAGTGGATTTACTTATCTGTAATGGGAAAGTAAGACATCGTATTTTGTGAAATACTTCATATGGGTAAATGATTTTTTTATAATTATAAGTTTGTTTTTAAAACGTTATGTCGGTGAGCGCACGAAAAGGTGCTTTAAATAGGACAGTGCAAAGTGATGACAGTTCCCTAGGAGATGAAGAAGAACCGCTTCTGCAGAGAAATGAGATATATAAAACGTATAAACGTCGATGGTACGTTCTGTTCCTCTATAGTTTAACTGCATTTTTGCAATCTGCAGTATGGAACACATGGGGACCTATTACTCAGTCTGCGGAGGTAGTGTTTGGATGGAAAGACAGTCAGATTGGATTGCTAGCTAACTGGGGAAATATTGCATTCTTGATCACCGTTTTCCCAACTTGCTATCTAATGGACACTAAAGGTAAATCATTGAACCTTCTTCAAACCGAATTTATTTTATTTCTTTGCAAGGTGTGTGTTTTGAATTAGTTTTCCAAATTCGACGTGGAATAGTTTATGTTTTAGTTACTACATTACTAATTAATACGTCATCTTCAGTCTACGTGTTGTACATGTATGTATTGATTCCCTGTAAAGGTTTTAGCTGTAAATTTCAAAAAGATTTTCCTCAAAATCTCCAAGTTAATATCAACCAAACTTGGCTCAAGTCACCCCCTGGAATAGAACAGGAGGCAAGATACTTTCAATTTATTATCAAGCTTTATCAATTGGAAAATGCCTGATCAATCATAGGAAAAAAACGAGATTTTCGGGAAATTAAACAATAATTCTGAGGTACAGAAAGTGTATATTTCTCAAATCTGTCTACCTTTTCATGTTTTATGCAACAGGGTTACGAGTATCCCTTTTGGTCTGCACTGTTTTATTGCTGATTGCTACTGGACTCAGATGCATAACACACGAACCTCAGTACGCTACCTGGTGGGTAATGCCGTGTAAATGCTGTTAAACAGTATTGGCAAGGGTCTAATTGTGATTTGAAAAGTTAGTTATCTTTTATTCCTTTTAATTATTATTTATTGTTCATGCTTTTATTTGTTTGCTTTTGTTAATGATATTTTATGTATTCTATAACATGCATTGAAACGACTTTGAAGCATGTTGGTATTTTTTAAATGTCACTTTCAGAAGACAACCATAACACTTAGTTACACAAACTGTATCAAAATATGTCAGAATTTTGATGTAATTTTCTTTCAAACGAGTTTTCAAAATAAAATCTGTCTTTCAGGTTGATAAATTTCAGTGCAATCTTAAATGGAGTTTGTGGAACAGTGCCACGTGCTGCGCCTGCGCAGGTTGCCAACACGTGGTTTCCTCCAAATCAGAGGACAAGTGCTACAGCTGTAGTTTCAGTATTTTGCTACTTGGGTGTAGCTATGGCATTTGTTATAGGTATAAATAAACATTTTTTTTCTTGCTATATATTCCTTTTCTCCCGAGTTTAAAATACGAGGATCAATACACTTGATACATTATCATGATTGATAGAATGATTTAATTTTGTTGTTTCAGGCCCACAGCTGGTGACATCACCAGAGTATAAAAATGAAACTCAAAACCGAAATTTTACATATACATTTAAAAGGTACATTTTTTTTTCACATACCTGCCACAAACATTAGGTCATATTTAGAAAAACTCTGATACATGTATTTGAGTTATTTTTAAAATTGCTTCTTACTTCTCAGTGAACTTCATTATTTTTGCATAAAACAGATTCATTTTATTCATGACAAAACCAAATAAAAAAATCAGTTAAAGTGAAAACTGTCTAATCCAGCACTGGAAACACATTTCACTGTGGATTCCAACATTCATTTTCATTCCAGTTTTACTATTTTCCATTTTCTTTATACTGTGCAATCCGGCACCCTGTCTATTTCGACATAAAATTTGTCTCCCAGTGCCTGTCAGATTAGACAGGTTTCACTGTATAAGGAATATTTCTTTTCTTGGAACATGTTTCAATTTAGCCTAATGATTAGCATTAGCAAAACAACTAAATTTACGGTAATGTTAGATTATGAAATGACTATAAATAAATTATGAAAAGTTTTAGAACAAAAGTAAATATCACGTGATTAGTCGAGGCAAAGAGATGATCAATTAATTAAGATATATACAAGTACATTAGAAAAAAACTCTAAGAAAACTTTCGGTTATTTATGACAAGATATTGCAGAGAGAAAAATATAGTGATTTATAAAGAGTGATTTGTATTAATACCGGTATCTATTTTTTCTTTATGAATACTTATAGGAATTCTGAAACTATCTAATTCGTGTATCTGTAACCAACCACCCTCCCCCAGTTATTTAGGGTTTTCCTACATAATTTATTCAGGAAGGTACCGTTATAACCTCATTCGCATTATGTTTTACTTACAAAAGGGTTTGTATTGACTTTTTCTGTAATTATTTGATTTCCTAGGATTGCACAACATTTACAATACTATAAAACTATGGTTGCATTTACGAAATGTTTTCCATGAATTTGAAGCACTTGGTGGACGTGGCAAGTTTGACCCCTTATACACACACACAAAGAAATCAAAAAACACTAGTTGAGAGGTTTTCTTGTAATCAAAGGTTTATTATATTTGTGTTTCAGTTTCTCAGTTACTTTGCCAGTGATGAATAATGATGCATAATAGAACAGAAGTATAGCTCTGTCAAATTAATTAATATGATATACAAAATACTTTATCTTTTCTAATACCTCCTTAGAATAACACAGCATGACATATTAATGTTCATCAAACTAAAAATTTGATGTACTTTTTTCCATAGATTAACTACAGATCTAGATTTAGCAACACTGGACACCTCAAGAAACAATTTGAATTCATCTCAAGGTAATACAGGTATCAATGACGTGTTTAATAAATGCACAATTAATTTTTTTTTAGATATTTAGAAATTCAGTGTAAAAAAAAAAAACAAACTCACTCACTGGAATTCAATAAGCCTGAATGTGTGCAAACCGACCTAGTATTGTAGAAAATTATATTTTTTTTCTTTTGCAGTTTTGGTTAATTTTATTCATATACGCAAAGACATTATGTATCTTATGTATTACGGTAAGTAGTACGAGCGGTATGTACTGGTCCCCAGCTGATAAAGCAGGTACCAACATTGTCTTTGTTTGTAAGGCTCATATCTTAATTGTATTTTGGAGGTAGTGGGATTTATTTCTGCAAGTAACAATCCAACTTATACCCATAGTTCTCTTTTCAAGGAGGAAATTCTTCAAAATCATATGTCATTTTTAAATATTTTTGATATTCCCAACAACCAAAACGAATTTTAATTACCATACCTATACTGGATTCCTAAACTTCATAAAAATCCTTACAAACAAAAATACACAACTCCATATGAGTGAAAAATTCTCGAGGGGGACGTTAAACAATAAACAAACAAACAAACATAGCTGGTTCCAGTAAATGTTCTACCAAGCCCCTTTCTTTACTCCTTACTAAATATTAACAGTGACGAAGAAACTTCAGGAGTACTGTATAATACCAATATATTTGAGAATGGGTGTAAATCAGATGTGGATACTTAAAAATCTCAGGATCGAACTTTTAGAAAATGAAATCATAAAATTTTACCAAAATCAATAATATCAAAATGTACGATTTTTCAACACTTTATACAACCATTCCCCACGATAAATTAAGTCTAGGCTTTCTGACCTCATAGACAGCTCTTTTTTCAATCAAAACTGAACTCGTAAATTTACTAAATACTGATTGTACACACAAGTACTCTGAAGTGGTTTTTAAAAGGATGTTTGATTTTCTAATTGATAATATCTATGTAGTTTATGGACATCATGTCTTCCAACAATCTGTCGGAATTCCCATTGGTACCAATGGCGCCCCGATATTAGCAGACCTATTTTGTATTCATATTAAGCAAAATTTATTCAAAAACTTACACATGAGAAGACACTTGATGTGGCCTCCATTTCGATATATCGACGGCGTACGTATTGTCAATTAACAATAGTTATTTCCATTCATATGTCGACTCAATATTTCCCAGTGAAGTTGAAATAAAACATTCCACACAGTCTACCACATCTCTTTCATATTTCGTTAATTTACTATAAAAAGACCTAAATCGTAACCTATCAACAAAACTTTATGATAAACTTGATGACTTCAACTTTCTATCATCAATTTCCCTTACTTATGTAGCAATATACCTTCATCATCTGCATATGGGGTTTATATATTCCAGTTGATTTGATATGCAAGAGCATGCTTCACGTACGAACAGTTTCTAAAACGATGCATGCTATTGACAAACACGTTGATGAAACAAGGATATCAACAGTCTCGTTTGAAGTGATCAGTTTGCAAGATCTATGCTCGATACAATTGCCTTGTCGGCAAATACAATCTATTATTAAGTAGAATGCTGACTGACGTTTTTCAATGTTAGGCTATTATTTATACACTGAATTGTCTGCAGATTTTTCCGTTTGCCCGATCATGACCATGAGCACACGGCGGGTGTGACCGGTCGACTGGAGATGCTTACTCTTCCATAGCACTCCATGGATGTTTTTTTAGAGGTCCGTGTTCGCTCTGCTCTCGATTTTTATTGTTTTAATGGATTTTATGAGCTTGATTACTATTCATAATCTCCATATTTCATGTACGTATTTGAATTTTTCTCTTTTATTAAATTTCTTATTTAAGCAAAGTTATTGAAAAAGGATTAAAATTTAATTTACCGTTCCCTTTCCTTACCAGCTACAATCTCACAGTAAATCAGTTACATTAAGTTTAGACTCGTTTTTGACTATATTATTCTAAAAGCTATTTTAGGACCAACAGGTACGGAACATAATATTGTTCTCAAATTTATCATTTCTCTTCCTTTTTTATACTGTCCTTTCGTTAAACAATAATTGCGTCGACCCTGATCTTACCCTTCTGTCAAGAAAAATTGGGGGTAAAATTACGACGGTAAAACAACATTTTACTGAGCACTGTTACTTTTCTTTACAACATATTTCAATTGCTACATAATTCTTTTATTTTTAGAATTTGCTGCCATTGTACTGTTATTTCTGTGCAGTATTTTTATGCCATCAAAACCTCCAACTCCTCCAAGTCTTTCAGCCTCGACAGAACGAGTAGTCTACAGGAGGGCATTACTGAACATTGCTCGGTAACTTCTAAATAAGTTTTCTTTTAAACTAATTCCCATTTATTCTCAAAACCTCTTTTGATTTTATGTTTGAACTAGTCAGCCAGTGTGTTTCATGTATAAATATTCCTCTCAAAAGTCATTTTTGTGTGTCTGAAGAAAAATCAAGGCAAAAAGAATGTTTTTTAAAACCTGCAAAATTGCAAGGAGCGAAGATGAAAACTACGTACATGTTTATGTGTAAAATAGTTTGCAATTTCAATGCTGTATCTAACACTAGGTACATGTACGCACATGTACACACTTTTTCGTTAGACTTGATATTCAATTTGCCAGCACATCATAGTGTAAATGTATCATATATTGTTTTGCATATTCTGCAAGAAAAATTAGCTTGTAAATTGCTAGCCTAAACATTGGTACATGTATCAATGAACACTTTGGTCTGCATTGGTAGCATAGATCTCTATCATTGAAATCACATGTTCATATCAGGGGCAATCAAATCCGCATACTCAGAAAATTTGTCAGTGTTAATGGAGTATGAGTTATAAAATATTTTATCAAAACATTGAATAGTTTCGTGCATAATTGACATATAAATTTTTTAAAACATCTTTTGTCAGTTTCAGTAAAAGTAACAAATCTTGTATGAAATTTTCTTTTTGAGCTCAAGTTTTAAAAATAATTTTTTAGAGAACAAGATTAGGATTTTGTTTATGGATTTTACTAACTATAGAAATAAGGCGGTATGGTTAATTGGGCTGGCCTACGCTCTGCCATCAGGTGTATACGGGGCCTGGGAAGCAGTTATAGACATTATACTGAAACCCATAGGAATAGGACAGGTAATATAATAAATTAGTATATTATTTTGTTTGTTTTATTCATTTTTTTATCAATTCGAGCTAGATTTGTGAGCATTATCCAGATTTAAGGATTAAAGGGACATAGACACAGTTTTGAAGTTTATATCCTACAAAATTTTGGTAGCATTTGATAGCTAATATATTGCATTTCAGACCCATATATTATAAAAGTATATTTAAAAACTTATTACATCTAAAAGTTATCAGAACTTCCAACTTGGAACGTGTTGATTGTCTTACATCTTTGGAATACACTTACTAAAATTTTTTCCTAATAATTCCTAATAATTTAGAAAAGTGGGAAATCTGTGGTGTATTTATAAAATAAATGAAAACTATAGAGATAATAGAAATGTAAATAGCAAAACGTTGAAAGTTCGCGTTCAGTGGTGTATGCAGTACAAATCGAACACACCCAGTAAAATAACAGAGTTCGAGCTCCTGTTTACAAACACATGTGTTTGGTGCAGGGATGGGGTAATCGTAATCGAGTAATCGTAATAGATTGTAATGATTACATTTTTCAAGTAATCGACAGTAATCTGTAATCGAAGAGATTTTCGATTACTTGTAATCGTAATTTAATCGATTACAGCTAAAATTTTCAATGTAATTATAATTACTTTTTCGATTACTTTCGATTATTTTATACATAAATGTTATTTTGGAGAATTATTTCCAGTCAGTTACACAGAAATATCAAATATAAACCACCTAGTGTAATGTTTGGATTTCCTAACTTTTATTATCATAAGTGTAATAATGTTCTCAATAAAATTTGCATTAAAGACCTATTGGTCTAGTATTAAATAATTCAGAAGTGTATTTCAACCATTTATTAATAAAATATACAGATTTTTCGTGTGCATTTTACATTTGACCCACTGTCCTCTTGCTGCATGTCCTTTTTCATATTTCAGAAATTATAAATAGCAAAAACAAATTTAAGTGCTGTATTAAATATAAATTTGGTAAATAAACTACATTGCATGTACTCGAAAAAAAAGAAGATGGAAGTACTTTTTCATATCTGAAAATGTTTAAACAACTTCAATCTTGTGTTTTAGTAACTTTAAAATTTGCAAAATCATTCTCATGTTTTCATTCAAAATTGTAAGGTTGCTTTTATATCAGGGAGAGGTTATAAGTGTCTGTAAGAGAGGGAGTGTGTCACTGTGTTTGCTTATCTTAATTGGCTAATTAATTGACTGAGACATCCCTGATTTGCAGATAATGAGGTGTAAACTGTGAACTACCTAGTGTTTAAATTTCATTCCATTGAAAACAAACGCTACCCAAAAACATGCCAAATACCAGGAAAGGGTCTGAAAACAGTAAATCTGGGCCTGAAAAAAATGAAACGATTGTAGCAACAAACGACCTAACATTAACGTCCCTTAAAACTGATCTACACGAAATAAAAGAATGCTTGCAAAAAACGGTCAAAACATGCGATCTCGAATCTATGGTGACGAATATTGTGAAGGGACTTTTAAAGATTCATGAAGAAAATGCAGAAAAACGAGAAACACAATTAAAACAAAAAATTGATGGTCTAACAAAAGACGTTGATAGATTAACATTGGAAAATGAATCTCTACGAGAAAAATTATGTGAAACAAAGAGATCTTGCTACTTTTGCCACAGTGAAGGCCAACTATAATGAGCAATACAGCAGAAAAAATAATATTAAAATTTACGGTGTTCAAGAGACAAAAGACGAGAATATTATCGAGGTCGTGAAATCTGTATTGAAAGAGAAAGGGGGTGTAGAGGTCAATGAATGTGACATAGTGGCAGTTCACAGAATACCAGGATCCAGGGCGAAAGCACCAAAACCTATTCTTTTGAAGATGAAAAATAACGACAAAAAGGCCCACATAATGCGAAAGCGATCAACGGTGAAGGACGCCCCTGGTAACGTTCGATTGGGCGACGACGTTACCAAAGAAAACAGCGAGTTAATTGCCCGCCTGTTGGATAATGAATGTGTAACGTCGGCATGGTACTTCAATTGGTCGGTTTATGGACAGGTAAAGGGAAAACGAGTAAGGTTTGATATTCTAGATGACATCGAATACAAGGTAAATAAGATCCGGGACTAAAAAATCCGACCGTATTCCCACCGACGTTAGTTGACAGCAATATTTATCCGGTGTCATAAGCATTGACTTTTTTCCAAACAGTGACTCACTAGATCACGGTAGTCAACTTGTTTTTCTGTGAATTTTTTTTTTAACTGTTGATAATCATTATCTGACTTACTGTATTGTTGCCTTTTCTGTGCTCTTTCTTTATTTCTTTTCTATATCTCTATCTCTATAGTTGACTTATATTCAATATCATGAGTTCACCTCCATGGTTCCGTTGGGTATCTAAACGTTTTTGCGTAATTATATCAAATGGTTAAAATTCTATCAGTAAATTGCCAAGGTTTAGGTGATATTGTAAAACGCAAGGATGTTTTCAATTATTTAAGAGCGTTGAAATATAACATTTACTGTTTGTAAGACACACACTTTTCCTGTGATATCGAAAATGAAGTAAGAAATTTATGGGGATATCAGTGCTTTTTTAGCTCATATACTACAAACTCCAGGGGAGTTGCAATTCTGATAAATAATAACTTTGATTTTAAACCCCTTGCAGAAAAGGGTGATGTTGATGGAAACTATATTTTGCTTAAAGCATGTATAGAGGGACATGAAGTATTGATATGCACTATATATGGTCCTAATAATGACACACCACTCTTCTATGAAAACATACAAAATCACACTGAGGATATGCACTGTAGTAATTTTATCTGGTGTGGTGATTTTAATTTAGTTTTAAACCCAGAATTAGATTATTATAATTATAAATCTATCAATAATCCAAAGGCAAGAGAAAAGGTTTTGGAAATAATAGAAAATAATTGTTATATTGACCCTTTTCGACAATTACATGAAAATGTTCATAGGTACTCTTGGAGAAGAAAAACTCCTTTGAAACAAGGTCGTTTAGATTTCTTTTTAATATCAGAGTCCCTTTTGTCAGGTTTAGAAAATTGTACTATAGAATCTAGCTACAGATCAGACCACTCCATGATATCATTGTCTATAGCCTTTAACGACTTTAAGAAAGGAAGGGGTCTATGGAAGTTTAATAACTCTTTACTTCATGATGAAAAATATCTGGAATGCATCAAAAAGGTTATCTTAGAGGTTAAAAAACAATATGCAATTCCAGTATACAATTTTGATAACATAAATAATATTTTAGATCCAGACATTTTCTTCACTATTGATGATCAATTATTCCTTGAAACCCTGCTCTTTGAAATAAGGGGTAAAACTATTTCCTATGCAACTTATATCAAAAAGAAAAATGAAAATAAGGAGAAAGAATTAATAGAAAATAGTAGAATATTGGAAGAAAATGTTAGTGAAAATAATATTGATGAATTGTGTAGTAAAAAGCAAGAATTAGAGAACATTCGAAAACATAAGTTACAAGGAACATATATCAGAAGTAGAGCAAAATGGGTTGAGGAATGTGAAAAACCATCACATTATTTTTGTACACTAGAATCCAGAAACTTTACTAGTAAGATCATACCAAGATTGGAGGATAATAATGGAAATGTTATTTATGACCAATCAGAAATTTTGAGGGAAACAAAATCATTTTATGAACAGTAGTGTTAAATCTAAAGCAAACTAGCATGGCGCGGCGCCATGCCCTTTTCTCTCGGCGCCATGCCCTTTTTTCCAGCGCCATGTCCTTTTTTTCCTTGCAAAAATAAATAAATAAATATGCCTAGCAGAGGCAAGATGGACTAGCGGCTTTGTTTATTCAGTGCATGCTGATTAGCCCCTTTGTTTATTTAATGCACGCAAAGGTGTGAATTCAGGACAGGATATATCACTTCTCGCTTGAACGCACACAGCCACCTGGCCAGGTAACATGCCTCAGGCTGTCAGGGTATAAGAGATAACACGAGAAAATATCATTTGATTGCATTGATTATGCAAGAATTAGCCCAATGTCAAAGATAGATTAATTTGTAAATTAAAATGTTACACATTTTAAAATCAGGATCGTTTTTTTTTTAAATTGAAAGTAGAAAAAACGGAGTTGATGAAGAAATGTGAAAAATAAAACTGCTGATGAATTAAGTCAACTTACAATGTACAGTACCAAAAAACTGAATATTATGTGTGAGATGGGCTAGGAAACAACAAAGTATAAAGTTAGTTTCTTTCATTTCAATGATTCTGCGTTCTAACTTTTTGAGTTGACACCCAGAGACTCAATGTCTCTAAGCCAGAAAAAAAATTTAACCAATTTATATATTATTTCAAGTTTAATTTTTTGGTATAATATCAGTTT
The DNA here is from genome assembly GCF_033153115.1 of Saccostrea echinata. NCBI lineage: Eukaryota > Metazoa > Mollusca > Bivalvia > Ostreida > Ostreidae > Saccostrea > Saccostrea echinata. The sequence goes on from NW_026889750.1 coordinate 4,171,681, forward strand.
TCACTTGATTTTTTTGGTAGATTATTTTCAAAATAAAGAAAATGTCCTCTTAATTTATTATCCAAGTAGCAATTTTGCAATTTTGTTCTGTTATTACCTCATACACAAATAACAATATTAAAGGAAGGGAAAAAAAATTCATACCCTAAACTAAAATAATTCTTGAGCAAGTGACAAAAAGATTCACACCTATTACTTTTTAATAATAATAATTTGAGTACAGAAAATATTTATAATTTCAAAGACGTTAAAATAGTGCCCTCATGAAAACTTGTCGCGGCGTAAAGTGCCCTTTTGATTATTGGATTATCATGCCCTTTTTAGGGTCTGGATTTAACACTAAACAGTTATATACAAAAAGTACAGTAAATACAAATATTGATTTATTCAGCAAGTTAAGCAAAAAAGAAATACCTAAGCTTTCATTCAAAGAGTCAGAATCTATAGAAGGCGAAATTACTATGGAGGAGGCCTCTTCTACGCCTCTTCTACGCTTTACAAAATGAAATCAAATAAATCCCCTGGATCAGATGGGTTTTCTGCTGAATTTTTCAAGATGTTTTGGAAATATATTGGTTTTTTTGTAGTTAGATCTATTAATTACGGATATAAGAATAACAGTCTGTCTATTACACAAAGACATGGGGTCATTACTTTGTTACCAAAAGGTGACAAGCCAAGACAATACTTAAAGAATTGGCGACCTATTACTTTGTTAAATACCGTCTATAAAATTGCATCTGGGTCTATTGCTAACAGAGTAAAATGTTATTTAGATAAAGTAATTAATCAAGATCAAACAGGATTCATTTCCAATAGATATATAGGAGAAAACACAAGGCTAATTTACGACATAATGCATTACACTGAGGAAGAAAATATACCTGGACTATTACTACTTATTGACTTTGAAAAAGCCTTTGATACTTTATCATGGAGCTTTATACAAGGCGCACTTAACTTTTTTAACTTTGGTCCCTCAATTAAGAAGTGGGTATCGCTTTTTAATACAGACATTACATCTGCAATAAACCAAGGTGGTAATCTCTCTGATAGAATTAACATTCAGAGGGGTTGCAGACATGGTGATCCTTTGTCACCATATATATTTATTATATGTGCTGAAATTTTAGATTAAACAAAAATATTAAAGGTATTACTGTAAACAATATTGAAAAAAAGATTTCTCAGTTAGCTGATGATACATCAATCATTCTTGATGGTAGTAAAGAGTCCCTCACACAAACATTGGAAACATTAAAGGAATTTTCAGAAATGTCTGGATTACATATTAACTATGCCAAAACTCACATAGTGTGGATAGGTTCTAAAATGTTTAGTGATGAAATTTTATTGCCAAATTACAAACTTAACTGGGGAACTACCAGATTTACTCTTCTAGGAATACATTTTGATGTAGAATTGGATGAAGTACAACAATTAAATTATGAACCAAAATTAGTACATATTAAATCAATACTTAAACAATGGGAGAAAAGGTATTTAACTCCCATAGGGAAAATTACAGTCATTAAAACATTAGTTTTACCTTTATTAAATCATATTTTAATGTCAATCCCAAATCCTTCTGAACTGTATTGTAAGGAATTGGAAAAAATCTTCTTCTCATTTATATGGAATAACTCAACGCATAGAGTAAAAAAAGAAGTAATTGTAAAAAAAAAATATGAAGATGGAGGTTTGAAAATGTTGAATCTGATGTCTTTTATAGCTTCCATGAAATTATTTTGGATAAGGCATCTCATCTTTACAAATAGGGGGATTGAACACCTCATTCCAAAATTCAATTTGAACAAATTTTTAAGTTGTGGAATTGAATACACTACAACCTTCTTAAAAACATTGAAGAATAAATTTTGGACAGATGTTTTTAAGTCATGGATAATGTTACAAAACCTTGAAAAAAAGTTTGATGTTGCTGGTGACTCACCATTATTTTACAATCCACATTTACATATTGGTGGAAAACCATTTTATAATAAACAAATGTTTGACAGTAACATTAGACAACTTAATGATATCATAAATGAGGATGGTTCACTCTTTACTTATGAGTGTTTCTGTAACACCTATCCAAATATAAAGATTAATTTTTTAGAATACAATAGTATTATTCATGCTATAAAGGCTTGAATGAAAAATTCTGGTAAGGAAAAAACAATAAAAAAGCTCACTAACCCATTAATTATGTCAAATATCTACACAGTACTGAAATGTAAAAAATCTAAATGCTATTATGAAATCCTTAATCAAAATTCTTCTGTTGCAGCAGGTAAAACACATTGGAGTGAGCTTCTAGAAATTGAAATTAAGGAATGGAAAAAAATTCACATAATACCCTTCAGAGTAACAAAAGACTGTAAACTCCAATGGTTCCAGTATAGGATTATAAACAAAATTTTAGCAACAAATTCATTCTTATTCAAAATTAAGAAAAATGACTGTAAGTTCTGCAGTTTTTGCCACACCGAGGAGGAAACAATAGAACACCTTTTGTGGGAATGCAATAGTACACAAATTTTTCTAGAAGAATTTGTTCATTTACTTGAAGATAAGACTGGTCTAAAGATTAGAGTTACTAAGAAATCTTTTATTTTAGGGTTTATTGATGAAAACACTGATGTTCAAAATGCTATTCTTCTTTGGCTTAAATATTATATTTATACTGCGAGATGCACTCAGAAACCTATTAATGTACATACTGCAATATCACAAATGAAATTTCATTATGAAACACAAAAATTTATTTCTTATAAGAATGGTGGAAAGGAAAAGTTTGATACCCAGTGGAACAGGTGGAACCTACTATTCTCTTAACTTTCACCCTCTCTCTCTCTCTCTCTCTCTCTCTCTCTCTCTCTCTCTCATAAAATAAAAACGCACTTCTGCTTCTGAAACTTGATGTATGTATATAATGTTACGTATGTTGTGTGAATAAAAAAAAAGAAAGAAAGAAAACAAACAATATTTTTAAAACAATTAATAGCTCTCAAAACACTTATTTCAATATAGAATGAAATTGTGCTATTAGTTTAATTACTTAAAGACACATTTAATTTACATGTTTATTACTAGCGTTCTAATTTACTTATTTTTTTTAAAAAGACACGTACAGAAATGTTTAATGTGTACTATCAACATACGGGCAGCCCAAATACTTCTAATGAAGTAATACACAATAAAATAATAAATAATTTTTGCAACAAGTCAATAAATATGGAGATTCAGACCCAAGGTTGAAAGGAATAATTAATTCCTTGGCATATTTTATTGTAGGAATCATGTCTCCACTTTCCATGGTAGAGAATCCCTCATTTGGGCATTTAGTGAGAATGTTAGCCATAATAAAACCTTAAAAGAATCTGCACTGAAACTGCAGGAACACATTCAAACTTCAGTGGATAACATCAACATTTACCATTTGAATATTGTTTGATATTTGAAGGGATAAAAACTTGGAAGTAATCGATTATTAATCGATTACATCTTCCAAAGTAATCGATTATAATCGATTACAGGACAAAAATGAGTGTAATCGATTAATAATCGATTACACAAAATTCCTCTAAGTAATCGATTATTAATCGATTACATTTTTCAGTAATCGTGCCCATTCCTGGTTTGGTGGACGGTTATGAAGAGTGCCGTTGTCATCAAATATTAAAAATGTTCGTGTAAGCTCAGATCATTGAACTAAAGTTATTTTAAGTTATTTGCCTCTTTCCTTAAATTTCCTCAGCATCTTATGGCGGTAACCTCGTTTTTTTATCCTTATTCCTCTCGCCTCTTGCACACAATTGCTTCATATGATGCAAATATATGAGACAGAAATTTACAGAATCAGTCCAAAGGGATTCGACTAACATTCTTCTTAAAACTTAAGATGTTGAGACAATCTCTTGCATTGAAAACTTTAGTCTAAGATTATATTTAAGTTTGGTCATAGAATTAGAAACTGCGTCAAAATCATAGCGAAAATATAAGCAGTCTGTAATAAAATTTCAGACTGAGATTGGCTGGATCGGATTTTACTCCATAATGGCAGGCTGTGTCACAGGTCTAGCAACTGGAAGGTAAAAATACAATTTGCTTTTATCCACCCTTCTTCTTTAAATTTTCATTTCATAAGAATTATCTACAAAAATTGAGAAAATTTGGTTTACCATAGATCCTTAAAATGTTTATATAATATTTATATATGTGATACATGTACATAGATTTTCAGATGTGTTTATGCGGCATATGAGACTCTTCGTTTTGGTAATGTTTGGTGTGGCGGGAGGATCTTTTGTGTGGTTCACGCTCAGTTGCGTCAAGGTCATTCCAATCTCTACAAGTAAATGCTTACACGGTTTAAATATATGCAGAATTCTTACGACAGACTCATTTCATTTATCATCTGAATGATAAAACATTGTGGAGAAGATATCGGAATCATTTAAAAACTTCAAAAAGGTCTATAAAAATTTATCATAAGCTATCGTTAAATGTTGCATAAAAAGTGCTTGAGCAAATTGTTAAAATACTTTTAAATAGATATTGCTAGTTGATGTACCCGCGGTATTTATTTTGCTTTGTTTTAGTTTTTTAAGAGGCTATAAGTTGATACGTCGCCTTAACATTGTAGCGTCTTGATCTTTATGTATTTTAGTACAGGTTTACCTGTCTAGTATCTTGGGAGGTATGTTCCTTTGTGGAACTCTGCCCCTGTTTTATGAATTGGGGGCGGAGTCAGCCTTCCCCGTGTCAGAAGGAGTGACAGGAGGGTTTCTGACATGGCTGAACAATATAGTCGGAATCCTTTTCTTACTTTTGCCACAGATACCTGATATAGGTGAGTTTGACGAGTTCGGATTCGTTATCTACGTACCAATGATAAGAAATCTTGAAACTGACACGCTTGCAAGAAAGAAAATGCCATCTCATTTGATCAAAAATCTAGAAATGAAATAATTTTTTTTTCATCAAATTTTCTATTTTACTTGGGTTTTAAGGAAGCTTTTCTGGTGTTTCTAGGCACAGATTGGATGAACTGGACTTTGGTGGGCAGTGTTGCTCTAGGACTGGCCTTCCTATTTGTCTCACCACAGCGATACACTAGGACTGATATAGATATATCTGTAAACAAAACAGAGACTGCTCATTCACAAACCAAAGTAATAGCCAGAGAGAATGTATATGATAATGCATCATGATAAGCAATATTGATATTTGAACTGGTATTGTAAATAGGATTCTAAGCACTTATGAATTACTTTTATTACCACTTTAGTAAAACCGACCAATATCTAGGCCTTGTCCAGAACAGTGATATAGTCTACTATGATCACTTTTGTTATGAAATATCAAAGCATAACTCGCTATGATTCACGGAAGATACTCATTCATTTGAGGTCAAAGGCCTGCTAATTTTCCAGAATGGATAGTGAAGTTTTTTTTTTTTTTATAAATAGTTTTACACGTTTTTAATGCAATACCATATCTTAATCCACCAGTTATTTAACAAAGAAAGGTTTAAATGTAGTTAAAGGTGCATAGACACAGTTTTGAAGTTAATATTTACTCAAATTTTCTGCATAATTTCATGACTTATATATTGCTATAGCATTTCATACGAAAATTTGATAAAAATCTTATTTTATCTGGAAGTTATTGAAACTTCGAATTTCTGGACGGTTTGATGGACGCATCCTTGCATTTTCACAAATTTTAACTTTATCCTTATTACTTTAGAAAAGTAGCAATTTTGTTGTTTGTTAATGAAAAATATTAAAACTATAATGCAGAAATTTCGATTCAGAGTAGAAATGTAGAAAGCAAAATCCTCTCACAAGTATTGTCAGTCCGTGCTCAATGGTGTGTGCAGAGTTTAACAATTGAACACACCCGGTGAAACGTAAACATTAACATAAACAGAGCTCGTGCCCTGTTTACAAAAACAGTTTACGTTTCACGGGAGTATTCAATTGGTTAAACTCTGTTCCATATACACAACACTGAGCACGGGCTAACAATACTTAAGTGAGTGGGTTTTGCTTTCGCACATTTTTACTCTGAATTATCTGGATTATAGATGTAATATTATTCATTAATGCACAACAAAATTGCAACTTTTCGTAAGGATAAAGTTAAAAATTGTGAAAGTGCAAGGATGTGTTAATCAAACGCATCCCGAAATTCGTAGTTTCAATAATTACCAGAATAAATAGGCTTTTAATTTTATTTTTGTGTGAAATGCTATAGCAATATATGAGTTGTGATATTATACAGAAAATTTGAGAAAATATAAACTTCACATCTGTGTCTATGCACCTTTAAGGTATTATGTATGTTTTTTTTATACTTGTCCTCAGCATGCAGGAAACCATATATCAGTGTAGAAAAGAAGAATATATCTTGTACAGCTGATAAGATTTCTCTGTTTAAACATTGTTAATACACTCGTTGTATATGCATGTGAAAACAAGTGAAAGAATACTTACAGATCTAAACGATCAAAAATGCATAATTGTGTTTGTACTTGATTTTAACCATCGGACGTTTAATAAAGATAAAATCTTCTACCGCAGCGCCTCTTACTTTTAGACTTGCAAGCATATGGTACATCGATCCGCGCCTTCAAAAGCGTTTAAACTTTTCACGTGACATGAATCACGTGAGAGTTAGTAAAGACACCGGATATCAGTAAAGTGAAAGTAAAGTAAGTCTGTTTAGTGAATTAATGCTGAACATGGCATGATGTGTAGGTGCACGACACAGTTTTTTGGACATTATTTCTATTAAAAACACTTGTCAAGCGTATCAAATATGAAAGTGCAAAATGATGAGAACACTTCTAGCGAGGAAGAGCAACCACTTCTGCAGAATAAGGAGAAATATAAAACGTACAAAAGGCGGTGGTACGTGCTTCTTGTTTTCAGTGTGGCCTCTTTTCTGCAAGCCGCTGTATGGAACACATGGGGACCTATTACCCAGTCCGCCGAAGTGGTGTTTGGATGGAAGGACAGTCAGATTGGAATGTTTCCCAACTTAGGAAACATTGCATACATAATCACCGTTTTTCCAGCTTGCTATTTCATGGATACTAAAGGTATAACATTGCGTTTAGGAATCTTTTTCTGTAGAGTAAACAGTTAAGGATTGGTGTGTTTCTGTTTTCACTTTTCATGGACTTAAAGATTTCTTGCGATATGTGAACATTATTATAATTACCTAAGAGCTTTCTCCTATTCTACTTCTTTTCTGGTCCTTTAATTTTACTAATTATATGTCTATATCAAATAGGCAATTGCTAAAATACTGGGAACTATTTAACAGACACTCAAGTGTTGAACTTCATAGTATAAATGATTTATGGAGCTTATATCCATATTTTTTGGCATCGATGAATTTTGCATTAGGTATATTAAAAAAATGATTGTTGAATTGTAGCTATTTTTGGCTAAAATAGCGACCAAAATTGCTCAAGCAATTGCGACTTTAGATCAACACGAAGTCATTTCTTTCTATTCTGTATTTATATTTTACTCTTGAGTGTCTACTTTGTGATTTATACAAGTGGATCAATGTATATTTAAGAAAAAAAAGATTGTTTAGCAAAGATTAGCACACTTATTTTTCTAAATACAAAGTTGCGATTATGAGTCAGCCAGTTTAATTTGTAATGGGTAAAAAAGTTGTCGAAGCAAATCTTCATTCGATATTGTATCCTCAAGTACGACAATTTTTTAAGCGGAAAAAGCTACTGACAAAATAAGTTGATGTTACCAGGATTTCAAGAACGCCGTCTAAAGTTAGCTTTTCAATAATTATACGGTCGGAATAATGATTTTGTTTGTAACCTATCGTTGGATCGTGTTTTTTCTTACATGTTTGATACCATTTGTTAAGACATTGTTTTATAGTAACATTGACTATGAGGGTACTCCGTATACATGATCAATACAAACAGCGTGACAGGGGATGCTTACTCCTCCTAGGCACATGATCCAACTCTGACGTTCCAAGGGTCCTTTTTTGTTCACCATTCAATTTGTTTACTCTATTTATGAACACTATCCGTCTTCACATTTAACATTCAATAAAGTTTAACCAATTATTATTAAAGATGAAACCATCATATTAGAAATCTATCTTAATTTAGATAAAAAGTTGTTAAGTGTGTATTACATGTTCTTATATGTTGCAGGTTTACGAATTTCCATTTTAGCCTGCACGGTTTTATTGTTGATTGGCACTGGACTCAGGTGTATAACCTATGAACCTAAATATGCCACCTGGTGGGTATTTTGAACATAATTGCTAACATAGTAAGCCTTTGGTATACATGAAACATTCATCAATTTTCAATCTTTTCTGTGTGAATTATACGTTATTGTATAAGGATAATTCCGAACTTAAGCAAAAAGAGGAAGTTGTCGTTGCACGGTAAGAGATTAATCGTGTAAGCATACATATATTTAACTTAAGTAAAAAGAGGGAAGTTTTTTTTCGTTTTACGGTTAAAGAAATAAGTACTCTATGTATTATATAGCTAAAGGGTCACCTTTTTGGAAAAAAGAATATAAATTACGAGAAAACATGAAATATGAAGATAACGAACAGTATCCAATCTCGAAAGTCCAATAAAACGATACAAATTTGGAGCAGAGCAAACACGGACCTCACAATTTAGAGGTGGGATCAGGTGCCATGGAGGATTGAGCATCACCTGCCGCCCGGTCACACCCGCCTTGTGTTTCTTGTCATGATCGGAAAAAAAAAGAAAAATCCGTAGACAGTTCAGTGTATAACTAATGGCCTAACAATCAGTAAACGTCAGTCAGCATTTGACTCAATGATAGGTTGTATGTGCTGACAAGGTCATTGTATCTACCGTAAAACTTGCGAAGTGGTGACTTCAAATAAGACTGTTGATATCCTTGTTTCATCAACTTGTTTGTCAATAGCTTGCGTCGTTTTAGAAATTGTTCATACGTAGAGCATGCTCTTGCGTATCGAATCAACTGAGAGACATAAACCCCATATGCAGGTGATAAGGGTATATTGCTACATAAGTAAGGGAAGTTGACGATTGAAAAGTTGAAGTCATCACGTTTATCATGAAGCTTTGTTGTTAGGTTACCATTAACGTCTTTTTCTAGTAAAATATCTCAATATGAAACAGATGTGTCAGAATCTGTGGTATCTTTTATTTCAAGCTCACTGGGATATATCGAGTCGACATATAATGAAAGTAATTATTGTTAATTGAAAATACGTCGTCGATATATCGAAATGTCGAGTTGAAAGCCACAGCAAGTGTTTTCTGCTTCTCATGTAGAAGTTTTTGAATAAATCCTGCTTCATATGAATACAAAAAACAGGTCTGCTAATAACGGGGCGCAATTGGTACCAATGGGAATTCCAACAGATTGTTGGAAGACCTGATCTCCAAAAACTACATAGATATTGTCAATCAGAAACTCAAGCATCTTTTTAATATCAACTTCATACAGCCAGAGTGCTTTTTAACAAAATAATTTTGTAAATGACCAATGACAAGGTAAGTACATTTACGAGTTCCATTTTTATTGAAAAAAGCAGCTGTCTATGATGTCTATGATTTTAAGTTATAGATTCTTGGTATAAAAAAATAAATAAATTGCTTAAATGTTGTTACCGGTATGTCACTTATGTGTTATAGTGTAAATATTTTAGTAGTCGATCTGCAGTATGTGAGGAATACAGTCTCGGATATACTTAGAGTAGTAAGATTATATTGAATGTAAAATAATTTAGAGTGTAAACGATACAGGTCTGTTCAATGCAGTGTCATCAAATGTTACTAATTTCTCTGTGGCGTTTAGCATGGGCCTAACGTTAACAAAATTAATAATTGTTTTCTTCAAGTTGACAATTACAACTGAGGGGAAAACTATCAGATATTGCAGAAACAAGTACATGTATATGCACCAGTTTTTGATCTGTATGATCTACATATGTAACAGCAAACTTTTGTTGGATCCTTAGGACGTTATTTAATACAATGCACGAATAGTTTGTACTTAAATGCATTTTATTAGGTCACCTGAGTCACTCAGGTGACCTATTGCTATCTGTTTTTGTCCGTCGTCGTGCGTCGTGCGTCGTCCGTCGTGCGTTAACTTTTGAACATTTTTAACTTCTTCTCTAGAACCGCTCAACCAATTTCAACCAAATTTGGTATATAGCATCTATGGGTGAAGGGGAACAAAAATTGTGAATTTCATGGTCCCTGCCCCCCCGGGGCCTGAGGGGTGGGGCTAAAACCACCAAAAATAATGCAATCTTTAAAAATCTTCTTCTTTACTCCCGGACATGAAGCAGTCAAACTGTTGGCATCATTGTAATAAGCATTGAGCCCTCTACCAAAATTGTGAAATTCATGGCCCCAGGGTCAGGGGTTCTGGCCCCAGGGTGGGGCTATATAGATCATATAGTGAAAGTGCATAAATTCTTTGAAAATCTTCTTCTCTGCTCCTGGGTATTAAATAAAGTTACTAAGTACATAGTTATGATGAGCAAGAGTGCCTCTTCCAAAATTGTGAAATTCATGGTCCCAGGGTCAGGGGTTCTGGTGTTAGGGCGGGGCTGTATTGATTATATAGTGAAAATGCATTAATTCTTTGAAAATCTTCTTCTCTGCTCCTGGGTATTAAATAAAGGAACTAAGTACATAGTTATGATGAGCAAGAGTGCCTCTTCCAAAATTGTGAAATTCATGGCCCTAGGGTCAGGGGTTCTGGCCCCAGGGTGGGGCTATATAGATCATATAGTGAAAGTGCATAAATTCTTTGAAAATCTTCTTCTCTGCTCCTGGGTATTAAATAAAGGAACTAAGTACATAGTTATGATGAGCAAGAGTGCCTCTTCCAGAATTGTGAAATTCATGGCCCCAGGGTCAGGGGTTCTGGTGTTAGGGCGGGGCTGTATTGATTATATAGTGAAAATGCATTAATTCTTTGAAAATCTTCTTCTCTGCTCCTGGGTATTAAATAAAGGAACTAAGTACATAGTTATGATGAGCAAGAGTGCCTCTTCCAAAATTGTGAAATTCATGGCCCCAGGGTCAGGGGTTCTGGTGTTAGGGCGGGGCTCTATTGATTATATAGTGAAAATGCATTAATTCTTTGAAAATCTTCTTCTCTGCTCCTGGGTATTAAATAAAGGAACTAAGTACATAGTTATGATGAGCAAGAGTGCCTCTTCCAAAATTGTGAAATTCATGGCCCCAGGGTCAGGGGTTCTGGTGTTAGGGCGGGGCTCTATAAATTATATAGTGAAAAAGCATTAATTCTTTGAATATCTTCTTCTTTGCTCCTGGGTTTTTAATAAAGTAACTAAGTACATAGTTATGATGAGGAGGTGGGCCTCTTCCAGAATTGTGAAAGCCATGGCCCCTGGGTCAGGGGTTCTGGTGTTAGGGCGGGGCTCTATTGATTATATAGTGAAAATGCTTTAATTTTTTGAAAATCTTCTTCTCTGCTCCTGGGTATTATTTAAACAAACTAAGTGCATGATTATGATGCATAAGGATGCCTTTTCAAAAATTGTGAATTTCATGGCCCCAGGGTCAGGGGTTCTGGTGTTAGGGTGGGGCTGTATTGATTATATAGTGAAAATGCATTAATTCTTTGAAAATCTTCTTCTCTGCTACTGGAGACTATTTAAACGCATAGGGATGCCTTTTCAAAAATTGTGAATTTCATGGCCCCAGGGTCAGGGGTTCTGGTGTTAGGGCGGGGCTCTATTGATTATATAGTGAAAATGCATTGATTCTTTGAAAAACTTCTTCTCTGCTACTGGAGATTATTTAAACAAACTAAGTGCATGATTATGATAGACAAGGATGCCTCTTCCAAAATTTTTGAATATATGGCCTCAGTTTTTGGGGTTCTTGAGGAGGGGGGGGGGGGCTAGGGCAACAATGCTTCATCTATCAGTGTATTTAACTTCTAAATTGTTGTATTATACTCAGGTGACCGTTAAGGCCCTTGGGCCTCTTGTTTCCTTATGAAGTATCAAATTTAAAACTTGAAATTGACTGCAAGAAATTGAAAGCGTTTATGTTGAAAAACGATTTATCCCCTTCGGACATGGCTAAAATACTCTATATTCAGTAGGAAAATATCTTTATATACCACAGAATACCTTAATTATCGTGCAATTCAGGGTAAAAAGGCCAAATAACTCAGAAGAAATCCAATTTACAACATGTTCTTATAAATTTGCACCAACCTTTACGTTGCAATGTCTCCTTTTTCTATCAGAAACATGGTTTATTTTACTTTTTAATTTTCAAACTATAAATATTTTTAAATCAGTCATGCTTGCTTGTATTTTGAATTTTTCAGGCTGAGTAATTTATGTGCTGTTTTGAATGGAATTTCTGGAACAGTGCCATGTGCTGCGCCTGCGCAGGTTGCCAACACGTGGTTTCCTCCTCATCAGAGGACTAGCGCCACAGCAGTCGTTTCAGTGTTCAATTACGTCGGAATTGCTTTGGCATTTGTTATAGGTATTAATCATCATTTTCCAGAATTTTACTATAAAACATCTACATGAAATATTAATATATCCCCCCCCCCCCAATTTTACATAGGTGTTATGTAAGACATTGTGTAATTAGAATAATCCAACTTTGTCCCGGGACAGGCCCTCACCACAGTTAAAATGCCTCCGATACATCTGGGGATTTTACAAAAGAACTTACGACTAAGACCACAAACTTAAGCTGAGTGTAAAATTTTGCAAAATTAATGATTCTGTTTAAAATTGCTAGCGTAAAAATATCTTACTGCATTCCTTTTGTAAAGATAAAAACCATTTTCAATATACTGTAAATTAAAAAGTTATAAGCAGAATTAAATTTGGTCCTGGTCATAAGTTCTTTTGTAAAACGTGCCCCTGCAATGTAAGAGAAATTGCAGTATCGCTCCAAAAGAATATTAGAGAAAACAAATGATGTTGCATTGATAGAACATTCTATAAATGTTACGATGTAAGCATTCATAAAGTCTCTTTTTGTATTTTAGGTCCCCAGCTTGTATCATCACCAACATACAAAAATGAAACTCATATCCAAAATAATACTCGTATACTAAGCAGGTACATTATGCCATAGCAAAATGATTCGTTTAAGAATATAGACATAATATACAATAACAAACTTTCATGTCCTTCAAAAGATTGGATGTTTTAAGGGGTTTTTTTTTACCAATAAGAGAAATGGAATGTTACATACTTTCAGATTAACAGAAGATCTATATATACCTACACATGTCAATCAAAGAAATATTACAAATTCCTCTGAAGGTAATATATATATATATATATATATAGAGAGAGAGAGAGAGAGAGAGAGAGAGAGCTTCACTATATAACAACTTGAATGGATTTGAATAAATGAGTATTTCTTTTGTTACAGTTTTGGTCAACTTTAAGCATATCCAGCAGGACATCATGTATCTTATGTATTACGGTAAGTGGTTTGAGATACACACAAACAGAATAGAGATCACAATATTTAAATCAGCTAAGTGTTTGTTTATAACGATTTACAAGTGCTATATAACTTTTCCATTATAGAATTTGCCGCCTCTGGACTGTTATTTTTAGGCAGTCTTTTCATCCCATCTAAACCTCCATCACCGCCAAGTGTGTCAGCCTCAACAGAACGAGTAGTCTATAGGCGGGCATTGCTGAATATTGCTCGGTAAGGCCTAGTATACAGTTTGAACTGTACACTGTATAAGATAAGCTATACTTGTAACTGACTCACACGAATATCTGCAATTGCGATTCACGACTCTATCATTCTCTATGGAATGATGATACAACAATCAGATACAATAACAAATACTACCTGAGCTGACTGTAGGAAATTTTTTTCCAGCAGTGATTTGTGAATAAAAGATTTGTGAATAATACTTGAAGGAAGTTTTTTGGTTAGAAGGCAATAAATAAAACCCATTCCATTCCAAAGAAAGATTCTGTGCTTTGAATTAGTACCTGTTTGGTTATATTTTATTTCTGGCCAAGACCGTAGATTGTACAGTTTTTGGCAGGTCTAATGAAACATGCAATACAGAATGTTCAAGAGATGCAATAATAACTTGAAGAACTAAAGTAAAATTTGAACTCGATACAATTTGCAACTTACCTCTTACATAAATGTTTAAGACGAGACAATAGTGAAAAAAAAATCAGTATTCCAATCAAACACATGGTATGGTGTAAACGTAATTATTACATAATTAATCACGTAATTATTCACAGTGAAACTGTGATTTATTTATTGAATAAAAATAATATTCTCTCACAGTATGAAAGGATACCAAAATGATATTCTCTCACAGTGTGAAAGGATATCAAAGTAAGTAAAAAGTAATTTCTGGTCTGTCATAAGATAGAGATAGTAATTAAGCATCTTGATAGAGCTAAAACTGCAAATTTCTTCCCAAATATGTTGCTAAAATCCATGCTATGTAATGTTTTCAATCACACCAGTGCTAAGCTACAATCGACGTCTCAACCGCTCAACTATGACGTCAAGCCTAGTATGACACTGTGTTAAGAAAAGACAGAGGCAAAGGGAAAATCAAAGAAAATGTAATAAACAGAAAATTCAATGTTTTGTAGATGAATACGGAATTTATTTCACTCGTGAGACAGGATTTTTTGATATTTTCACTCGTGCTTCGCACTCGTGAAAATATAAAAAAATCCTGTCCCACTCGTGAAATAAATTCCATATTCATCTACAAAACATTGAATATCCTCTATTTATTCAATATATCTAAGGATAACGGAAGAATATATACAAGTGTTATTGTCAATTTTCAGAGTGAACTATGGTACATGCAAAAATTGCAACAATGTCAAATTTATTTATCACCTTGTCCCCAGTGTTATTACTTTGGAAAGGTGATATCATGACCTAACATCTTTTTCTGTCGAACAACGTTGAATATTCTGTCTGTTGAAATACATAAAGTAAATACATCTTCAATATATCGAAAAGAATTTATCGTTTCCAGAGGGCTGAGTACTATTATAAAACTTTTTTTTTCATTTTTCATCATATAGCATGAAAAATATTACATTTGAGAAGCAAACTTTCAAGTTATTTTTGTATGTTTCTCCTAAAAAAACCAACATTGCAAAATGCAATTAAAAAAGAAAGCAAGGACAATATATATGTAATTATATCAACATATCACATTTCCTCTATGGTTCTCTTTGAACAGGAACAGAGCGGTATGGTTAATAGGGTTAGCTTACGCTCTGCCAGCAGGAGTATATGGGGCATGGGGAACCGTTATTGATGTTGTACTGAACCCTCAGGGCATTGGACAGGTAAAAGGAGGAAAATGGCAAGAGGCATTGTAGTCGTCTGTCTTCCATTTCTCATTCCTAGTCATTCATCTTACATTTCTCTGTGTTCCTTTATGTTATCTGCTTGCATGACGGATACAATTGTTGCAGTCCTTTTATTTTCTCAAGCTTGACATTTGCAATGCATATGCTTTGTCGTATCATTAATTATGTTTTCTGTCCTTTTTCTCTTTTGCTTCTCGAGCACACACATCCAGATAGTGCAGAGAGAAACTTTCAAAAAAATAGATCCCAAATCATAAGTAAAACAAAATGCACCAGAAAGTGAGGCATTTTCATTTTTTTTTGTTATATATTTTTTTTATTTTTACCTGTATTCCTATCGTGCTTTAATTTCCTCATATTGATTTTATTTTTGGTTCATTACTGTTGCATTTTATCCTATCATAGTCTCACCTGTGTATGAGTTCTTTTGTTTGATGTAGACATTTTATTTATTTGCCATCTACCTCCAACTGAGCGTGCTTTTGCTGAGGATTGGACCTTGATTTGTATGGTATTCACATTGTATGGTATTCTATTCGTGTTCTAAAGGAAAACTCCGAGATTAAAGCCACTCTCTAAATACGTGGGCTTCTTTTATTAGCATGTCTTCTTTTGCGAAAGTGATGGCCAGGCTTATATATCAAGACCAATTGTTCATCGAACAATTTCTATGTAGTTGGGAGTAGGGTAGTGGATTATTCATGGTGGGTAGGTCAAGTACAAGTATGTCAAATGGACAGTAGCGCTGGATATTTAGAAAATTATATAGAAAGACATATTTTGTGGTTAAAAGGATAACAAAACTAAAAAAAAAACTGATATACCTAGACGAACTGGGATAACAGTGTTGTGCAGTGTTGCAATGCTGGGCAGCTGTTATCGTCAAGACACAAAAGAAATCTATATAGTGACATGTTCTCAAACGTTGCATAAAAAATTTACAGATACAATTTTCAAATCAAATTATATATTTTCTTGAAGGTTATTCTATAATAAAAAGAGAAAGTAAGAAAGAATAGTTTTACTCATAAAATGTTTCTTGACCATTTGTTTCAGACTGAGGTTGGTTGGATTGGATTTTACTCTATAATGGCTGGTTGTGTGTCAGGTCTAGCCATAGGAAGGTAACAGAAGATATTATTTTACCTCTCTGTCAAAAATCAAATTATACTGAACCAAAAAGAGAGCTGAATTTAAAAATATTTTTAAAATTGAATATCTTTTAGTGGTCTTATTTTTAATCTTATGGCTTGTATAGATTTTCAGATGTCTTCATGCGGCATATGAAACTCTTCCTGTTGGTAATGTTTGGTGTGGCTGGAGGGTCTTTTGTGTGGTTCACCCTCATGTGTGTCAAGGTCATACCATTCTCCACAGGTAAATGTTAATAAGAATTTGTACACAATTTCTACGGTATTTCCCTTAATACCCTAGAAATCTGAATTAAAAAATCAAAGCTAAATATCAAGGATGGATTTGTTTTGTGTGTAGGTACCTCTATTATTGGGCCTCTTACATTATATAATGGTTTTCAGAGGTTCGGCTTGCTTGGCTCTACGACAAAGAGCTAAATGTTATCTATTTTTCTCTGCTGCCCAAAAAGCACGCTCATATTTCGTTATCCATCATCAAAGTTATCTTCTTTTTCGTCAAAATGTTTAAGATCTAGTAAATGAGTTTAGACTATCTTCTTGGTGCTAGATTCATTATGACGTCATAACTGATTTAAACTTAATTTTTCTTGTACTTTACGGCTTCAATAGAATTATGTAGAAAATAAAGCACTTTCATGGAATTCAATTTGAAATCATGTCAAATGTAATACCCTTATTCCGTTTAATATCATTTTAAAGAAGAGATCAAGAAGATATGAAAAACCGTTTTCCGAGAGACTGTAGGCAATATAGATACATTTCCTTTGTCTGCGATGAAAAAAAACTCCCATATTTATTCCAGACTTTCTTCATTTTTTATTGAAAAATGGGCAGTTTATAATATGTTTTTTCCGATGAGTTTACCCCAAATTATATCCGGATACACCTTATTTTACCAAGCTATATGCGTAAAGGATCATTAAAAGAATGTGTATTCTGAAAGTGCATAATGTTTTGATGTATTTGTATTTTAGCACAAGTGTACACCTCTACTATCCTAGGGGGAATGTTTCTTAGCGGTACCGTTCCTCTTTTCTATGAATTGGGGGCGGAGTCCACTTTCCCCGTGTCAGAGGGAGTAACGGGTGGATTTCTTACGTGGCTCAACAACTTGTTTGGAATTCTCTTTTTCTTTATGCTACAAATACCAGATATAGGTAGGTGTTAAAACGAGTATAAAGTTGAATTTTACGGGGTTTTTTTTTCCAATGTGCTGATGATCGAAAAAATATATTTCAAACTTGTGCTTATATTTGAAAACCGTAAAATTTTAGATATTCTTTCAGTGCTTAATCCATTAAATAAGTACAATAGTAATTATAACTCAGTTGCTTAAGAATTGAAGGATATGCCTTTTTTTCTATGCACCTTTAAAGAAATATTCTTTACATCTGGTGTTTTTAGGCACAGATTGGATGAACTGGACTTTGGTGGGCAGTGTTGGTGTAGGATTAGCTTTCCTGTTTGTTGTCCCTGAGCGGTACACTAGGACTGATATAGATATCTGTGTAAACAAAACAGAGACTAGTCGCCCAGAATCAACGATAGTTGTCAGGCAGAATTTATACCAGACTTAATAGTCGAAATGGAGTGTTACGAAAGCTTATTTTATTCTTGAACGCACAATGCATAGACTAATCTTTTTTTATATGAATATCATAAGGATTTGTAAGGAGAGAAAATACCTCATCTTGCTAAATTGTGATAATACTTTACTTGTAATCTCATTTTTAATACTTAAACACTTGTGTTTTGATTTTGTAAAGACGAAGTTACATGATACCCATTGTCTTTGCAATTTCTCTAACGATTACTATGTTTACTACACAGATAGAACATGGTTAGAAAAAGATACAAATCTCTGTTTTTCTATTACTAGATTAAAGGTTAGACCAATTCGCAAATTTTCATAGCTTGTGATTGGTCATCTACAAAATTACTTTAATAAGTTAACGTTAATAATCATTCTGATTTTACATACAAGTACTCTGAAGTTGCTATTAAAAAGATTCTGGAGTTCCTCATTGACAATATCTATATACATGGCTCTGATCCTTCGACGTATTTGGCTCCAGTCTTTGGCACCCTTTTTCAGCTCTTCCAAATCTTTTTTATTTCAATATTTTGGATTTCCAGCGATTCGGCTTGTGCATCACTGAAGAGACATAATTTGTCGAAATGCGCATCTGGTGCATCAAAATTGGTACCATATATGATTTACATTATGACCCCTGGGTCGAGACCTCTGCTGTTGGACTGTTAGTCCCTGAGGGTCTCTACAGCCCAGTAACTTAGTACTTCGGGACTAGCTTGAAAATACGGATATATATTTAATTGCTGTGGTAAAATTTAGAAATTTATTTCAAAATCTCCCTCAAGCATAGCTCTGATCCTTCGACGTTTTTAGCTCCAGTCTTTGGCACCTTTTTTCTGCTCTTCCAAGTCTTTTTTATTTAAATATTTTGGATTTCCAAAGTTTCGGCTTGAGCATCACTGAAGAGACATCAAAATTGGTACCGAATATGATTTTCATGTAGTCTTTGAAGACCAGGTCTTCCAAGAATCTGTTGAAATTATTGTGCCCCTTTATTAGCTTACCTACTTTTTGTATTCCTATGAAGCAGGATTTAGAAACTTCTACATTAGATTAAGAAAACTCTTGCCGTGGTCTTTATCAATTAAAAATAGTTACTTTCATTCATACATGTATGTCGACTCGATATATCCCAGTGAACTCGGAATTAAAGACACTACAGAATCTGTTTCATATTTGGATGTTTTACTAACGATAGACGATAGCGGTTAACTACAATTGTAACAAATACATTTTATGACAAACGAGATTTCAGCTTAATTTTCGATCGTCAACTTCCTTTATTTATGTAGTAATATTCCAGCATCACCTGTATATGGTGTTCAAGAGCATGCTCAGGGTACGATCAATTTTTAAACCGAGGCAAGCTACTGACAAATAAGTTGATTTTACAAGAATTTCAACAACCTCGTTTAAAGTAACATTTTCGCAAATTCTACGATCGTTATAATGACCTTGTTTGTAAATACAACCTAGCGTTGGGTCGTATTTTGTCAGACATGTTTCATCATTTGTTACAGTGTAGGTCATTGCTTTTATACTCAAATTAACTAAAGAGCACTCCGTATATCTGATCAATACATAGTGCTCACGGCGGACGTGACCAGTCAATAGGGGAAGCTTACTCCTCCTTGGCAGCTGATCCTAAATCTGGTATTTCTTTTCCTGTTTACGACTCGTTTTGTTTACTGAATTTATGAGATTGATCACTGTTCGTTAACTTCACATTATACATGTACATCAAGATTATTGATATTTATATATCTCAACAATTATATAAGACCCAATAACTGGGACTCCTTCTTCTGATAACCTAATTATTTGTACTCACTACTCTAGTTTGAAAAAACTCCACAGGTTTGAGATACACAAGTAAAGGTCAAGGCTAAAACTCTTGTTTTCAGAATAATGTAAGTTCTTCTTAACCTCAGTTTTACTTCACGGAGAAGGAGGGGTTGAAGAAGGACATACGGTTATATATATATATATATGTACAATGTGGTGTGACTTCTTGAAAAAATCAAGGTTAAGTGCATTGATACTTTGGTCATAACTTTTATTCGATTTTGAGTTCTGAGTTTTCTTAGAAAAATTGAGTTTTTCTCACCAAACTGTGCCACCAAATTAATTTTTTCTCAAACTCGGATTTATCTTTTGAGTTTTTTCTTAAATCTGAGATTTTTCTCAAATCTGTAATTTCTCTGAAGCGTGCGTACCACCAACGTTTTTTTTTCAACTGAGAAAAAATCTGATTTCTCAGAAAATCTTGAGATTGGTATACAGTAGACTCAAATAAAATCGCAGAGAATCTATTTATAGTAAAATGGTCGCAAATCGTATGACAATGCACACTTAACTCCAGGAATACACGAAGTTAAGGTACAAGCACAGATAGCATGTTAATTTCTCCTAAAACTAGATCATCCTGTGATATGCATTATTTACGAAGAGGGTGGGGGTATTTCTTCCGGGTGAAGTGCCGGTTCGTTGAATCTTGTCTCATCAAGTTACTTTCCTCGAACTTTCTGAGGGCAAACGGATTTTTTTTTTATTAGAATGTGTTTCTCCGTCATGCTATGGTGGATAGCTGTATCTACACTTATTTAAGTGGAATTCATATTTTGACGATTTTGGCAAGCCTCTGCACGCAAATACATGTATATGACTTTATTAAAAACTATATACAGAATTGC
Organism: Saccostrea echinata; assembly: GCF_033153115.1. Lineage (NCBI taxonomy): Eukaryota > Metazoa > Mollusca > Bivalvia > Ostreida > Ostreidae > Saccostrea > Saccostrea echinata. The sequence goes on from NW_026889750.1 coordinate 4,192,545, forward strand.
TTCTTATGCTGATTTTTAAGCATCAAATCACAGAGGCCGGTAACATACGATGCAGGATTTTTCGTGATCATCGCGATGAATAAAGCATCTCGTGATTATCGCGATGAATCAAGCATCTCGTGATTATCGCGATGAATCAATGCAAGCCTCATATATATGCGGCCCCAGTGATTTGCACCAAATATTGAGAATTCGCTAAATAAGTACATGTGCAGTCTTTCGTATATTGACCTTTCATGTTGCTAACTACAAGTACTTGTACAATGTTACATAAAGCAGTTTTCCAGATGTAAGGTGTAAACTCAAAAAAACTTTTTAACCTTACATGCTTTGTGAACTAATTACATGCACATTTAGGAAATAAAGATATTGCTACTAATTAAAGGGGCAAACAAATAATATGAAGACTTTTAGAATTGTATTTATGTTTTCATATTAATAGTTAAAGTATTTACTCCCCCTTTTTGCACGAATAACAACCGTTAAGCATTTAGCGTAATTAGGCATGTTGCAAACTAAGTTTTCACAGATTTTTTTTTTCGGATATTGAGCATGTTCTCGCTAAGAGTGGTTTCCATATATCTTTAATTTAGTCAGTTATTAGCATGCTTTGAATAAGGTCATCTTTATATTTGACCCCAAACGTTTTAATTTGGGTTTGAATCTGGACTGTTCCAAGAAAACGAAAGTTTAGAAACTTCGTTTCGTTTGAGAAACTGCCCTGTGCCTTCTGAGCAATGGCATGTCGATACATAATACATGCAAATTGTTTTGTGTGGAATACTAAAAAAGCTGGTACTAACATCTTTTAGTATCTTCTGATGTGTAAAACAAAGTTCCTCGAACGCACTGTATTTTTCTACATTAACGCATCCGGGAATTGGAACTCGGTCAACCTAAAGCAATTCCGGAGAATTTCAGCGTGGAATGCGAAGGAATTTGGTCAAAAACATGCCAACAGCTAAAAAGAAAGACATGTGGAAGATATTTCAGCAAGTACTCAGTATTCCATTCAAAACACGTTTTGTGAAAACTTAAGTTAATAACAAGCCTAATTGTATTAAGGCTGTTACTCGTGCAAAAAAGGGAGCAACTATATCAGTACTGCAAAGTAAATTATCAATCAGGAATATCAAAACTATACTAAAGCACCGAAATTCATCATACCCTTTTGATTGCAATATATTCATTTCCAAAATACATTTAATTCCCCTTTGTCGAGTTTCTATATTCAGGGGCCTATATATACATGTAGGCCCCTGCTATATCTGCCACTCGCACATTTGCGCTGTTGGGTTAAAAAGATTATTTGAGCTGTACATGTGCCAGTCGCTGTCCAATAAGTTCTCTAACTTATTGGACAAGATGGGATACAAAGCAGCAAAGCACAGGATTTACTGAACAACATGACAAAACAAAATATAACAATAATGTAAGAATAACTATTTTAATATATAAAATGTAACAAAATATTTAATATACAATTAATGTATATTTTCAATAACTTAAGAATTTGAATACCCATTAAAATATCTCATTAATAAATATTGCAAGTCAATAACAAATGCCCAAAGAACAAAATGTTCTTTTTTAAAATTTGAATTGGTACAACATAAAATATTGAGCATTTAGAGCAGCATTGGGACTAAAATATTTTTTAACATTCCTGAGAAATTTGACTATCTTATATATTTATATTTTCATACATGTAATTCTTTGACCATTCTTGTAAAATATAAAGTTTACACTGTGTTTAAGATTTAAAGTGAAAACATTACTAGTCTCTTGTAATGTTTTACTTCCACTTATTTTAAAATATTTTCCCATTCAAGATGGTTTGAAAGACCAGTAAAGCCAAATTAAGGTAGTAAAATTGAGATGTCCTGGTCATGTTTCTCGGGCAAAAACAGTAGATAAATTCTATTAAATCTTACAAATATTTTGAAGTAGAGTAAAAAAAAAAAATAGGGGTTTTGCTGGATTGTAAGAGTGAAAAGAAAAAAAAATCTCATTTTCAATCTCCAATGACCAGGAAAGTAGTTTTAAATTAAGCTTGCTTCTTGTCGGAAAATTACCAAAAACTGTCAAATTTTTTTGTTCAAAGTATATATCCTCTTTTTGGTTGCAACCTATCTTTTTTTTAAGGCATTTCAATAATTAATCTTCATTGCTTCAGATAAGAACAAATGATACTCCAAAGCTATTTTACTTTTCTAAGAATGAATACATGTAGAAGCTTATCAAGTGGTTATACATATATGAGTAGATGAGATCAAATGTGTATAATATCAACATGATACATGTAGATACTGACCTTATAAATAGGACCAAAATATCCCAGCAACAGTCAACATACTTTAAAAGTTGAGTAAACAATCTTAAAACTGGAATAAATCTGAAGGACATATGCAACATAGTTTTGAATTTTATATTCTTATTCCATGTTTAATTTCAGAGTTCTAATATTTGAAGGACATTCGTGCGATTTTATGATGCCTGGAAATGTTGTACACCTTTTCTGAATCAAATTTTAGGGAAATACCAGCTAAAACTATTTTCTGCTAATTTTTCTTTCGAAAAAAATAAAAGGATTTTCATCATTTGATATTTGTTCAAAACTCCTGGCTATGTATGCTGCTTTTTTTCTAAGAACATAAGATTGTATTATGATTTTGAATTAAGTATATTTTGGAAAATTATCGATGGGAAAGGTACACTGTAAAGTTCATGTGCATGAACATTGCATATGACCTTAAACTATATTTTAAAATCGTCCAGATTGAAAATCTATAAAGACAACTCTCTCTCTCTCTCACCAAATTCATCATTATATATTTTCATACACAGTTTGTCTGACTATTATCGTGGTTTCTGGGTGATCAGTTTCTGCTTTGTCTACACAGATATCGATATCAGTCCTGGTGTACCGCTCAGGGAAGACAAATAGGAAGGCCAATCCTATAGCGACACTGCCCACCAAAGTCCAGTTCATCCAGTCTGTGCCTAAAAATAATATTTAAGATTTCCCTTAATAGCACCAGTGGATAAATACCTTACTTTTATTTTAAATTAAATAAATATTGGTAAGACAAAATCCAATTTTATATACATTGAGCAAATCTGATTTCCAATCAAACAAGGTCATAACTGCTGAAATTCAATTTGCAAGAGAATCTTTTTAAAAAACACTTGTTTAGTTTTTTAGCTACATTCATGATCAGATTCATGCAATCTAATTAAAATTAGATGTTCCGAATCCGCTACCGCTTGAGAAGCGGTAGCAGATTCGGAACATCTAATTTTAATTAGATTGAGATTCATGGAACATGTAATCAAAAAATAACTACATACATACTGTATAATGTAAAAAGTTTATTCCAAGCTTATTTTGACACCCACCTATACCAGGTATTTGTAGCATGAACAAGAAAAGAATTCCAAACATGTTGTTGAGCCACGTCAGAAAACCCCCAATCACTCCCTCTGACACAGGAAAAGCTGACTCTGCCCCCAGTTCATAAAACAGGGGGATAGCACCATTAAGAAACATCCCTCCCATGATGTTTGAGATATATACTTGTACTGAAATGTATGAAGATGTACATCGTACTTTAAAGCAATATTTTGTATGTGTATTGGTTCTAGCAAAATTCATATGTTGTTGAAGAGATTGTGACAAATTAGCTTAGCTTGGCTACAATGATGCGATCTTAATTGTAACTCCCAAGATGTTCAAAATTAACATAACAAGATAAGATGGTAATACAAGAAGTAAAGAGATTGGTGTGGACAATTTTTTTCATAATGCCCGTAAGCCTGTATGCTACATAATTGTTTTGAATACTGTTTGAAAATTATAGTAAGGTATCAAATATATATGACAAAACTTACAGGAAGCATAAGTCATTATTCTGTTAGTTTATAGAGAATACTGTAATGCAATAAATTTTGAATATGCTGAAATAGAATACTAAAATATGTGTATGTATATATACAGTTTATCAAGATTAATATGAAAACACACTTACAGCATTGCAGCTTCTGTTAAGAGGTGTGTTAATTGTAAATATTTGTTCAAATCAACACTGAAAACAGTTTTATTTAAATCTAAATACTAAAATACAAGTATTTGCACCAAGTGCATTAAAAAAATGATTTCCCCATTTTAAATTTATCTGCCATACAATACCTGTGGAGAGTGGTATGACCTTGACACACATGAGTGTGAACCACACAAAAGATCCTCCCGCCACACCAAACATTACCAGGAGGAAGAGCTTCATATGCCGCATGAAGACATCTGAAAATCTGTAAACAATTTTAAAAATATGTTAAAGTTATTCTCCTCAGATCAGCATTGTATAATAAAACTAAAGAAAATACAATCGAGTCATTTACCTTCCTATAGCTAGACCTGACACACAACCAGCCATTATAGAGTAAAATCCAATCCAGCCAACCTCAGTCTGAAACAAATATTTTAATTGGCACATGTACCTTATAATGGGTTATTTCAATTACCAGCAAATTTTACAGGTATCACTTGAAAAATCTTACAATGCAACTTCAGTTTGTTCTTTATTACTAGGGGTTTTTTTTTTTGGGGGGGGGGGGGATATTCAGGTTAATTCACTAAAATATTCAAAAATCTATGCTAAAAACTAAATAGCTCTAAGCTCTTACCACACTTAACATTTTAACTTACATACCTGAATCAATTCAAACATAATGAGATTTATATTCATTATTACACAGTACATCCATGATCAAATTCATGTAACTTTGAATCATATTGGTTTTGGTTTGTTTTTTTTTTGCCAAAAAGTATTACCAATAAGTGTAATTATATATACATGTACTTTGAAAACATTCTCTTTTATTAATGTATGTTTATTTTGGTAATTTTTACCTGTTCAATTCCTACAGGTTTCAATATGACATCAATGACTGCTCCCCACACCCCATATACCCCCGCTGGCAAAGCATAGGCCAGTCCTATTAACCATACCGCTCTGTTTCTGTTGAAAAATTATCAAACGGAAATATAATCATGACCTTTCCATCATCATTTGCAATTAGTATCAACAAAAATCCAGATATTAAATAATTTATGTTAATATTAACCATTATTAAGCGGAGTATTAAGATTTTTTTGCAGACTCACTAAATTTAATTCAAAATAAAAGCATTTTCATTCAATCACTTAAAGATTTACAAGTACAACTTACCGACCAATAGTCAACAATGCCTTTTTATACTCGACACGTTGTGTTGAGGCTGAAATACTTGGTGGAGTAGGGGGTTTTGATGGCATCGTAAGACTACATAAAAATAACAGCCCAACTGCAGCAAACTCTAGAATTATTGAAACAACTTTATGAATGATCAACAGTGTTAAAACAGAATATTTTGACAAAATTATTAAAACTTGCTTGTTTTTTAAGGACAGGCAGTTTGTATGACTTAAATATAATTTTTGACTCTTTTCATCTAAAGTATTTTAAATTGAACATTCATGATAACAAAAGTACAGTGATAATCATTACAAGTAATTGAAATCACATCCATCCATAAGTTTTTTGGGGAGATATATTTTCTATATCCTATATGTTTATAGATCTTTTCATCTTGTTCTCAAAAACCTCATAACTTGTTTTCAGTCTAGAAGCAAATTACCGATAGCAATACAATTACTTTTTTTAGTCCTACATGTATGAAAATACATTGTATCTTTCTGGTATGTGAAAAATTGCTCTTAGCAAGGCAATACTTTTTAGGCCTATATACACAAATAAGACATTGTGCTTTATCACTATATTTTATCTTTCTGTTTAATAAAATACATTCATGATTTATCTCAACTCACCATAATACATAAGGTACAATATGTCGTGGCGGATCTGGGTAAAATTAATCAAAACTGCAAATAGAGAATTTAAAAAAAAATTATTTTAAGCTAATTCTAATTTCTGTGATTCAGTAAGTTTCTGTGCACATTCTAAAAAAAATTATAATAATTATTATATATAATACTTTATTGCCATTATGAAGGTTTTTGTGCATGTATTACCTAGAGATGAATTTGACACATTTCTTAAGCTGTGTGAAATTTGTAAATCTTGATCTAGTGCCAATCTAAAATAAGAAAAAAAATCAAGTGCCATTCAATGTACAAAATTATCATAACAGTTTTGAATATTAACCGAGTTGCTATTTAGTTTTCAAGTTAATCATAAATCCAGTTGCTACTTTGTTTTCAAGTTGTCAGATAGCATAGACAATTATTACATCAGAGACCCAAATAACACATTATTCATGTCTATGAATAACATGTAACATGTGTATTTATGTTGCAGCAGTAGATGAAATAAAATTTTTCCTCTATTTTCTGTATAAATCATCTAATTTTCACATTGTCACTTTCTAAACTTGTTTTCTTAGAGAATATTGATAAAATTTGCTGTGTTTCTTCAAAATGGGATGTACTTTTACAATCTTATAATTATATGATTGAAAAATCTAATACAATTACCCCAGTAGTGTAGTCACAAGTTAGAACATGTATATTTAGTTTTGTGTTTTGATGTCAAAATGTAAAAATGACACCAAATATTTAAAAACAGGGGTGTTGCTAAAACACGGAATGGAAAACTTGATATGAGATTTTCTGTTTTCCGTTCCGCTTTCCATTCCGTTTTCCATTCCGCGTTTTAGCAAACCCTTAAAAACAGTAATCATGATATTCCTGTGACACATGTTATTTAATCAAATATGAGATATATTATGAAATAAATAGGGTTATCCAAAAAAATTGTGGAGAATTGCATATTATTCATTTCGACCTGTCTTGGTATGGGTATACATGTAAATGCATGTACATTTATTCCAAAAAATGTTTGCAATAAAAATCCAAGCCAGAATAGTTTGGATTCTATGTTTCAACTTATATTTTAAGTAAAATTCTTAGCTAAAAAGGTGGCATATAGTGCATGCATCAAGATTAACTTAGAAATGAATGTGCACCCCTTCCAACCCCCACATACCCCTACCTCCCCCCCCCAAAAAAAAAAAAAAAACTTGATTCTGGGATACTGATGCAAGAGATACCTGTCATAAAAGTCTAGGTCCCCTTGATTTCATCAAGGTGAGCAAAAAATAACTTCCATCTATGATCTTGAGAATAGAAGTATTTAATGTATAATTTGTACCTGCTAAAAGTAGGTGTATTATTCTGAATATGGGTTACATTTTTATACTTAGGTGATGATACAAGCTGTGGACCTGAAACAGCAAAAACAGTTCATTAAATAATATGTAAATACCCAGAAATATTTAATACACTGCAAAAAATGTTAAACTAGCCTAATTTATACAAAACAAAATTACAAAGATGTCAAATAATTTTAAATTTTGGTGAGTGTTCTTTTTACCTATAACAAAAGCCATAGCTACACCTCCATAGTTGAATATTGAGGCTATGGCGGTAGCCGTCGTCCTCTGATGGGGTGGAAACCAAGTGTTGGCGACCTGTGCTGGTCCCGCAAAAGGCACCGTTCCTGCAATGCCGTTTAAAATAGCGCATATATTCATCATCCTAAAGAAAAGTTAAAAAAAGGAAACAATTATTACTGGATCATCAGACTGATATGAAATTATCCGTCATCAATTATGCCATATCATAATAACTTTTGCTATAATCTGTAATTATGACCCTACCATGTAGCATATTTAGGTTCATACGTTATACATCTGACTCCAGTGCCAATCAACATCAGAACAGTACAGGCCAAAAATGATATACGTAAACCTATTTTACAAAGAGAAAGAGAATATTATTATGTTCTTATAATTATACTACAACATGCTTTTGTCAAACATGAATATTTTGTGTGTTGGGAAGGGGGGGGGGGGGGGGGGCAATACTTCTCTCATTCAAAGTTAACACATGTGGGGTTTTTTTTCCAAATGACAAATGAATTAATTGGTTACTTAATTATTTTTAACATATATATAAAAAAAAAACATATATTTTTTAGTTTGGTTAATATAAGCCTAAAGCAAGCATTTTATATCTATAGATAACACGTATGTAATGACCTTCACAATGAATAGAAACTGACCATTGCACCATTGCATAAAAGTGTTCTATAGATATCTATAGTGTACATGCGTATACATCATGCATGGGTCTAAAGCAAACAAAACATTATACAGGTATTCACAGATACAGTTCACCTGTACTTATAATGGGGGTATGTAAACTTAACTGTCATTCGTTTCCAATATGTGAATTAAATTTTAAAGCATTGTGTACATAGCAGGTACACTGCTTGCTCTCTAATCTTCAACCTTATAAAAGTGATTTTTTTATCAGATACATATAATATGGTTTTATTTTTCTTTAAAGTGCTTCTGTATGGTAGGCATGGAAAATTCATGTGACCTAGTTATTGTATTCTCTTTAGAGAAGTGGACAGTGCTTGTCAACTTCTCCAAAGAGAAAAGATCTTTTGTATATAGTTGCAATTGAGGCACCAGTAGGAATGCATTATATCTCAATAAAAGTTCATTTTACTTTACCGTATATACATGTACATGCTCACCCCCACCCCTGGGACATATCAAGTGTGAAAATACTTAAATGGTACCTGCAAGAAGAGTACTAAAGTACTATACAATGTACATATTTATAAGCCATGATCCAAGATCTGTGATATTGTAGTGACACAGTGTATTTTAATACCTCTAGTATCCATGAAGTAGCAAGCTGGAAAAACGGTGAATATGTAGGCAATGTTTCCCCAGTTAGCTAACATTCCAATCTGACTGTCCTCCCAACCAAACACAACCTCAGCAGACTGGGTTATAGGTCCCCATGTGTTCCATACAGCGGCTTGTAAAAAGCATGCCATACTAAACACGGCCAAGACGTACCACCGCCGTTCATATGTTTGGAATTTCTCCGTCTTTTGAAGAAGCGGTTGCTCTTCTTCGCAAGATGAACTTTCATCGCGTTGTACATATTTTCCATTCTCATGATTTTGTACACCTTTACTTTCACTTACCGACATAATGTGGGAATAGGTATGCGACAGTAATAAATATAAGCCTTATATGTCATAGTGACATCACAGAAGAGGTAGAAAAGGACGGACAATAAAGCCTACTAAGCTTCAACCTTTTCAGCTGTCTGCTCGTTACATAATTGATCAATATTGATGGACTTTGTTTACATCCGATACATTGGAAGACTGTCACATGATCAAAGTCACGTGATCAGTTTTCTTGAGTTAGACAAGTTGAATCTAGAAATATTCGTAATAGATTCAATTTAGCTACGGCGCTTTTTGCCTTTTATCAATTTTATCAAAAAAAATATTTTATACAACCACTTATCTGATCTGATAAGATTTCCACCTATCCAAAAAGTGGAGTTGGGGTGGAGGCTATAAAATAATTTAATTTTTGTAATACAAACATAATGTAAAAGCACTGTGACATACCTGGCCCAGTTCAAATGCTGTTGAACATGACCCACCCTCCCCCCCCCCCCAAGTTTCTTTTTTTTTAAGAGAAAAATTCCTTGTCACGGATTAAAAAGAGTTATGTTTGTTCAGGTCAAAAAACAGTTGTTTGAAGAGAATGTAAAGGCTTGACTCATAAGTTTAAACTGAATATGTTAATAGCGAGCGCAGCGAGCGGCGCGAAGCGCCGCTCGTCACTGCGAGCTCTAACGACAATGCCTGGGCGAAGAGAAAATTCGGACTACTGCACATTCATTCAATAGAATTTTTTTCCGCAGTAATTCTGACCCACAATGCATCGCTTCTTGTTCTCGCTGCTAACTTCGTTCACGCGGTGACAACAACTAAAATTTCACACAAAATTAACTCACCTTAATTTAATGGATATTGCATGCAGATAGTAGATTAAACGTTCTTTGTTAAAATATTTGCACTTTTTAAACTTTGTTTATGGAAATGCAGCTAACATACGACGTCATGTGACGTCACAGTCTGTCTCGTGCGGTTTGAAGAGGCGGATCATAATAATGAAGTGAACACTGCGCTCGCCCCAACGGTCGCACCGTCAACATATTATTATGTTTATAAGCTTAAATTATGCACTTTGAAAAATTTTTATAAAAGGAAAGAAAACAGGTAATATAACAAAATTCTACATGTAAATTTTTAAGAATGCATTTTTAAGCATATACCCTTTCGTGCGTTTTGTAGTGGTGGGGTGGGGGACGGGGTCTCCAGGCCCGTAACAACGGTTTTAAAAGTGGGGGAGTGGCAACTTCCAAAAAAATCTGACAAGCGAAAAAAAAAAACGCGGGGGGGGGGGGGTAACCAGCATCTAAAGGAAAAATTACCATAGCAATATTCTATACTCAGAAAAAAGTGGGGGGGGGGGGGCTGCACCCCCTCGATCGTTTGCTACGGGCCTGATCTCGTGGGAATTCATTTGTTTGATTTAAATTTTATTTCAATAGAAGAAAAGATTCTGAAGATGTTTTGAATATATTGCTCTGTCTATAATATTCAGAGATTTACATGTAGAATCCATTTTTCTACAATTATAAATCAGTTCAATTTTTTTCACTTTAAATAACTCCACTGTGACCCGCCAGATCCATTCCTGAAGTATAAATGTTTGAAGAATCCATAACTGAATTAATTTATAGACATCTTACATTGTATTGAAAATTATTTGCATAGAAATAGCTTTCTAGCTTCTTTTTTAAAAGTTTTGATCCATTTTCAAATTAATTAAAAAGAAAGTTATTAGCAAAATCATATTTTGGTCTTAGTCGTACGTTTTTGTAAAACGCGGCCTGAATCTTCTGGAAACACATTTGTGTTGTATAGTACTTGTAAATTCCATGCAGTTTTCAGTGTAACAAAGGATAATTTTACAGAATTAGTGATATCAGACTGAGTCTGATTCAGTGGTATCAGGCCTTTTAGAAGCAATTTCAAGTTGTGTTTTTAGGGGCTGGGGTGGAGAGGGGGCACAACTGAACATAACTTTTGGGGGAAAATCTTGATAAGCAAAATTTAAATAAAATGAAAGAAAGACAGAAAATGAATAAAATGTCATAAGACCTTAATATTTTTAAGGGGCAAAACTGGAACACCACAACTCCGGTCCACCCTTTTTCTACAAGCCTTGTTGTTATGATTATGATAGAGGGCTACAAGAGGGGGGGGGAGGGGGTTATTATCTAAAATGGATAAATATGTACCGTATATACTCGCCTTTAAGTCGGTCCGCCTGTAAGTCGGTTATATTTTTTAAGGTTATTTTGGAGGGATTTGCTATTGACCTGCTTATAAGTCGGTACAATTTTTTGCCAGAATCAGTTGACAATTTCAAATCAATGTTCTGATGTTTTAACCTGGTTTCAATTAATATTTTTAGAAAAGATGCCGATATTTAATTTTAAAATCATTAAGAAAAATACATAATGCACACTTAAGATAAAAATAAAATTATTAAAATATGTAAATACTTGCACTTCATGTTTAATCTTAGAATACATAAATGATATAATATATCCAGACTTTGTTCAACGATAATCATTGGAAATGTTTATGAAATACTACATTTCACTATCCACAAAAATACTGATCTTTTTATAACTCGCCTATAAGTCGGACATAGAGTTTTGGACCAAAATTTAACTCCCAGAAAATCGACTTATAGGCGAGTATACTACTATACGGTATTCTTTAAATGCAACAAAGTGAAAGTGCAAGATTAAAAAAAAACGAACAATTGTTAAGGTATACGTTAATTTAAACACACGTGAACGATTCAATTCCACTAGAGGGAAAAACGAATAAAAAAAAAATCTAAATGCATAGAAGGTTCCGCCAAAGGGCAAAGGTTATACTTGTATATAAATTGTTTCATTATACTCTACTATTCAACTTTACATGCACTTTATATCGTGAACGACTTCATCTTATTTACCGCTCTATATGATACTGTATTGGTTTCAAAATCATGAAATATATAAATGAATTATAACCGACATCCCTGAAATGGCCCCATGCAATCCAAACCCATATGTCAGCAAAATCAGACAGCCAATCATTGAACACCGCGCCAAATGATGCATAGTATATAAAAAGAGTGAGCGGGTGAGTGCGTGCTACCCGAGACTGCAGTGGACATTACGGAAGCTTCAAACATGGAATCGTGGAAAGTCCTCGTGATTTTGGTTGCAGTTATTCATTGTAAGTTTTTGTCATTGGTTTACAGATTCTAAAAATATTATGACATTGAAAATATTGTTAAACTATTCGAACACGCATAAAACAATTGTGGCTTCCTGTTTTAACTTTACATGCGGTAGATACAATGAAGCGCATTGAAGTGGTAAAATTTTCCTTTTGAATGGAAAGTTTGGGTCTTTCTTATCGAACGTCAAGAGTTACATAATGACGCGCCCATTTCTTTAGAAACGAGAAAGAAATATTCGTCGTATTGCTTTGTGACCTCACTCTCTGCAACTAGCAACATGAGTTACGCTGAAATGGAGAGAGAGAGAGAGAGACTCTCCGCTTCTGTCAAACACGTATTGCAACGAATATGTATATAATTATGAATTTATCATGTTTATTGGAGTTACGACATGTTCGGTCGAGCACGTGTTTATTCGTGTTAATTTAGACTGTCAATTTGATTGGCTATTGTATTTATGGAATACCTGTTGAACAGGTTTTCGAATGAACAATTTGACCGCTTTTTTCCCTTTCTTAAAAAATGACCGTGTCATTGTATGACAATCAACGTTCTAAAAAAATCTCAAAACGTTCCATTCAAACGAAAAATTTACTAATTCAATGCGCTTCATTGTATTACACATTTATAAATTTACATGTATGTACTTATTTTAGGCTCGGTTTCAAGACCAAGCAACCCTGAGAATGAGCTACGTGTTATTGTCAGGCAATTGGAGAGACTCGTGGCCAGGACAGATACTGGAACTCCAGATTCCCCACCTGGTCCACGTGTACCCGATGACGACGACAGCGATTCAACCAATGATGAGGAAATTGATTTATCAGAAGAGGTATATAAAATGCTCTTCGAAATGTTCGACAGGATCCTGAAACCATACTTTGGCAGTTTTCCAAGTGGAACTTTCACATGTAAGTATATGTATATATATATATTAATGGAAAACTATAGAATGTCATTGATTTTTCCATCGATTATGGATAATATTGAATTACACCTGAGTAAATTTTCAGCTACAATGCCACTGACCCGTGAAAGATTTGTGAGATTGTTTAAAGACTGGTTCAAGACGATCGCGGGAAACCCGTCCGATACGACTTTCAGAGAAATATTTTTCAACACAACTGGCACTTTCTTGAATGCGAGGTTCCAGTGTGCAACATCAAAACTCAACCAAATGATTTTCTGTGAGTATAAATATTTTACATATATAAATTTTTATCACAGGAAAGTAATTTTATCGCCAAAATAAAGTATAGTGCCCTCAAAATATTTATTAAAAATGTTATCGTGAACGATGGTCTTCCGGATATAATAAGATCTACGTGTAGTTACATAAACTGGTCTCTGTTCGAATATTAAACAGGTTGGGACCACCCTCACAAATCAAGGGGCCATAGAAAAACTATAGTTGTTTTATATGCATCTTTATGCGGATTTACAAATTTTTCCCTCAATGTTTTTGTTTTTTGTGCTTAAATTTTTATTCCATTTGGGATATTATAACCTAAACAAGCTATTATACCCCATTTGGGCGAGTGGTCCCAATTAATTAACTTGTTTAAAAGATGTCTGATATTGAATGATAATGAATAATATGTGTCTGAACAGTACTGTTTTGTCAAAGGCAATCATAGGATTTCTTTTATAAGGGAGGGGGAGCTGTTTTACCCACGGGGAAGTGGGACGGGATTTACAAATGACTACATAATTTTTTTTTCTTTTTTAACACCTTTAGCTTATATAAGAAATAAATACTTTAGCATATTTTATGTTGGTCTCTGTTATTAGATCTGCATCCCACTTATCAGTTAATATACCCATCACACATGTAACTTAAAACTTTTTATCCTTTTTGATCCAGATGTTCTAAAGGACCAAGAGCGTGCATTGACTGCGGGGGATGAAAAGAGTATGTACGCCCTTGTGAAAAAGATTCTGGGGAAGCATATAACCGACGAGGCCACTCTAAACGAAGTCATGAGGACGATGGTGAAGAACGCCCACATGCATGTCTTCGGAACTATGATGAACATGAAATACTTCCTTTTACGTGGTAAATCATTTGCTTAAATACGGGGGCATATTACTATTAGAGTTTTAAGAATTGATTCCACGAGTCCATGCCTCTGTATGGGCCTATGGGGAGTTTTGGGGGGAAGGGGGGCGTTGTATAACTGGCAGGCAAAAAGGCCTTCAGGGCCCGTTGTACATCTGCATTGGTACATGTATATCCCCACTAGAGCTCATTTCTGTGTTAAGTTTCTTTGACATATAAAGTTAATCATAGACAATGGCGACTATATGTGCACCTTGAAATATAATCATTTTAATCAAAATACTACATGAATGTGTAGTAGTTGTAAATACATATTCTTACCAATAAAAATGACTTACAATTTTTCAGATATTATGGAATTCTTTGGGAGGATGAGGATGATGTTAAACACAGCTGAGAGAGAAACCTGGACCGTTACCAAATTTGAGGAAGCAGTAAAGGAGCTCATGTCCGACAGTAACATCGAGTTCAGATGCCCCCGCCTTAGTGAGCTGTGGGAATACCACCGGGAACTTTTCAGAGATTTCCAAGAAATGTAAGCAGCTATATGTATTCTAGTGTAATTATTTTAGGGGGGGGGGCATTATTAGAGGGTTTAAAAAATATTTTACTTAATCATTCGAGTTCATTGGTAAGACTACAAAGGATTGCATTTGTCCATTTGGGGGGGGGGGGGGGACTATATAGTTTTGACCCTAAAGTCATGGAATTTTGTGAATCATCAACTCGCTTAACTTTATTTGCTCTCTTTTAAATCATGAAAGATTATTGTAATCTGTATATGATATAAACAGGTTGAAAGACGACTTATTATTGTAATCTGTATATGATATAAACAGGTTGAAAGACGACTTCTTTAATGAAGCGGAGACGTGGCTGAAAAACTACCTGGCAAAATATATAACAGACCCCGCCCCCGTCATCAGAGAGATCCTCCCACTGTATACCAAGTATGTCAGGGCGGTGGAATGGCACTTCAAAGAAATTGACAACCACATGATAACCGGAAACTTTGGCGACATCACCACGTTTGTTTCCAAGTTCCTTCGTAAGTAATACAGGTGCAAGAAAATTGCACCCCCATTACATGCACTCTTCCCTTGATCCTTAAAACATTGGTTCCAACAGAAATTAAATTTAAACTAAGATTGAGGTAATAAGTCTCGATGAATTCCCTTTTATTTTTTTTCCAAAATCGATTTGAAAGAATGTAAAAAAAAAAAAAAATCAGATTTATATTTGCCCTATGAAAAGAAAGTTCTTAAAACATAATCTCAAGTTTGAATAATAATTCCAGAGCCGGATCAGTTGAACTACCTGAAGTCCATTTTTGAACATCTGAAAACGACGGGTACGAACACTGGGTCTCCAGGGGCAATGGAGTACCTCCGCGCCTTTGACGAGGAGGAGGAGGAGCCTTAGGAAGGATATGGAGGCTATTAGACGGAGGATTAAGAACCAGACCTTACCTCTATGGACAATTGAAAAATGTTAACAATTTGGACATATGCATCTTTGTTAAGTTTTTGTTTGAAGAATAAAAAGAAGGAAATTTTACACTTTTGTTTCAAATTAAATATTTTTGATTTTTCAAACTAAAAATTGTAACTGTTCTGATTTTGGTCCCTCAATAGAGACCATAAGGATTCAAATTTTTGGAACATATTCTATATCTGAAGCTTCATAGCATTAAAACTTCTACAATATGCGAAGAGGAATTGTTAAAAAAAAAATTAAACTTGTACCTTGGAACCTAATAAAAAAAAATGAAATTATTTTGATGTTGTACATGCAGTGAATGCTGGGATCCTTGCAAAACCTGGTCTGAATTAATTTAAATAATTTTTTATTCAGGCTATGAGACAGAATTCAAATTCTTTTCATGTATAATGACCCAAAAGGATGCAGCTACTTCATATCGGTATCCTCAGCCTGGATGACTACAAAAATGTTCAGAGTCTGAAATCAAAATGAAGAAAATCTGTTTATAATTCAAGATTTAATGCTTGCAGCAATGATACTATGTATCATAACTCTAAAAACATGCATTAGTTTGTCTTCATTCAAAAGAATTGATTGGTCATTATTCCGATTCCTTCGATAGATTCGATTGAGACTTTTACTTGGATACTAAATCTTGTGCAAATAGTACGAAACATACCTTTAAAAAAAAAAAAAAAAAAAAAAAAAAAAAAAGAATTGTAATAATGCATTAGCATTTAAAGGAAGTTCAGTTGTTTTTTTTTAACTATATTTTGCAATGCTTGAATTAGCATTTTCTCTAAATTTTATTTTTACTAGTCTTTTTTTACGTAAGCGCATTTAGGACATAGATACATGTATCGATATCCAATTCAAAAATATTTTTGATAGATCCTCAATGGATTTCCGTAAGTATGTGGAATATCTAAATTAGGCAGCCGGGATCATAAATAAAATTTACCGCAAATGTAAGTAATCTAACTGAAATGTTTACAAAATGTCACTTAAAAATGCAGGTACAAAAGAATAGGTTGATCTCTAACAAACTTATTGATGTACATGTATCATGCTTTAGATAAACAATTTCGCGAAGTTAAGCCAGCAGAAGAAGAGAAAAGAGCTGCATAAATTCTTTCTTTGTGGTGCCAGTAGAAAAAAGCGGTTTTTACAAATATATCATAGAGACAAAAATATTACATTATCAAAATCATATAATGCAGGTTAGAAAACTGAAAAGGAAAAAAGTGTGTTGTCGATTTTCAAATAAAAAATCTAAGAGGAGTGGGGGGCATACCCCCAAAATGCCTGTGCCTTAAGCTGACCAATTCCTTGTGTCACATGGTGAATTATAATTAATTAATATTACTAATTATCATTCATATCATATTCATAGATTTTTCTAAGGCATTATATTATAGTAACTAGTGAATTCCGTTCTCACTACGGAATTTACTACGTTAATTCATTGCCTTATTCATTCATTCATTTATACGGGTGAGTGGTCAGTGAGAGTACGGGTGTGTGAGTGGTTAAACTGGTTTAACTCTGTCCTCTGCGCATTCGCGCCAATACTAATTCTCGGGCACTCCAACCTTAGAATTTGGGGAGAGAAGACGCTCTCTCTCCCCAGCACAAATTTATCTCACGATAACTGTGAACTTCGTCTACAATGACGGTAAGAAATAATTGGTAAATTATTTCTAAGGATTCAATTATTATTCAATAATCTATTTGATCATTTTATTTAAATCAAGTATTTTATAAATTCTCCAAATTTAAAAAAAAAAATCTTTTAATTATGATCCGCGTAAAAGTGTGAGTGGGGTGAGAGATATTTAATACCTGTTGTTATATTTCAGGTCACCCTTCTTTTTCTGTAAAAATTTCATAATCGTAGAATATATATATATATATATATATATATATATATATATATATATATATATATATATATATATATATATATATATATATATATATATATATCAGCAGCCGTGTTGAGTTTTATTTCTTCAACAATATATCTTGCAACTTATAAAAGGCTTTGACACTTGAATTTTTATTCGCCTTTTTTTCAAAAGAATGTTATACCTTGTGCAAAGGAATGATTCTCTATTTGAACAAGTATCAATTTATCTTCTAATTTGTTCAAGCCAATATATTCCGAACCAATATTTAATTATTCCGAACAAATACCTTATTCGTCCGAACAAATATTTAATTTCCGAACGAAAAATCTAATTTGTCAGAACAAATATCTAATTTGATCAAACTTCAAAATGAAAATTAAATTCTTCTGAACGATTTTTTTTTGAGGGGGGGGGGGGGAGGGGGCTTCAGAAATGAATTTCATTTTTAAAAATTCATTAGGATATGAACTACGACGCTTCATTTGGTAAAGTCCATAAAGTTAGTGCTTCGTGATAAATTTGCAGGCGCAGGCTAGTAGAACCCCCCCCCCCCTCCCCACTCCAACTTTTTTCTGAGTATTGTCTTTTGTTGTTATTTTTAAAATGTAAAGTTTCATTTAGATGCTGAACCCCCCCCCCCCCCCAACGTTTTGTTTCTGTAAGGTCGGACACTGGCAAATTCCAGCATTTGATTAAAAAAAAATACTAAAAAGTTAAAGGAAGGTCCAACACCATCCCACTTTGAAAAAAAGGATGCTACGTGCCTAACATGCACACAGAGCATGTACATATACATGTATTTGTTTTTGAAATGTGTCATGCGGAATTAATTTAAAATCAAAATGAAGAAGTTAATGTTGGAAAACTGAGAATCTAGGACTATTTTTTCAGACCCATGGGATCTAAAAGGGGCACAGGGGTGCCCCTCCCCTCAATAATTTTGCAAACAAATTATAAAGCAAAACTAATTTACGATTTTGCCCCCACTTCTTTTACAAGGAATTTCTCATTTCTGTTAGCCCCCTCCCCCCAAACTCCCTTAACCCCTCGAAGATGCTTCCAACGGGCCTGCGTTCAGATAGATGTTAAAGAACTACGCACGCTAACTTTCGATTCCCGCCTACATTTTACACCCATTTAATTCAATACAAATAGCAATTTGGCCGTAAAATTTCGAAGATGCTTCCAACGGGCCTGCGTTCAGATAGATGTTAAAGAACTACGCACGCTAACTCTCGATTCCCGCCTACATTTTACATCCATTCAATTCAATACAAATAGCAATTTGGCCGTAATTTTTTTGTTGAATGCAAAGAACAGTTCAATGGTAATTGACTGATAATTTCATTTCCAGTGTTAGGTAGTTAATTACCCCTAATTCCAGCTCTTTAAATAAGGGGGTAGACGATATTTTTCATTGAAATCAGGCTTTAAAGCATCACTTTATTTTAAAATATTCTTGGATATGAATAAATGTTCCTTAAATTTTTTTAATGTTTTTACTCATATAAAATTAAACATATATTATTAATAAAATACAATGTTTTAGTTGTAAACCCCTTTGAAATTGGGTGGAAAAAATAAGCATTTTTGTAGTTTTTTGTCTGTAAACATATACCCCCCTCCCCTTTGAAACACAAAAAGCTTTGGTATGAATTTGTGAAATGACAGTCCATATTACCTGTAAAATTAAAAAAGGAATTTTTGTTTCACGGTTGGGGAAAGATGTTTTAAAAATATTTTCCATTTTTCGTTGATTTCTATAGTGAAAAACACAAGTTTTACCAAAATTATAGAGTTATCTCTCTTTGTTTTCCCAAAGAAGTAATGTTTTATGAAAATTCACATAAATATCTATATAGATATGAAAAATTATTTAAATGTGTTAACTTTTGAAAATTGACTTGGAGGTAGGCGGGAGAACAATACTATCGTTCGCAGTTCTTTGTAATTTACATGTAGGGAGACGAGAGGGCGTAATAAGTTTTAAAACTTGTGCCCAAACACTTTGTAAATATAAATTAAAATAATTATGTTCATAGAAGTTTTCGGTCTTAAAAATTCCTCCATTGTACATATGTATATTGAATACGCAATATGAACATTTCGTATATATTTATCCATTACCTTTAA
This sequence comes from Saccostrea echinata, assembly GCF_033153115.1. Taxonomy (NCBI): domain Eukaryota; kingdom Metazoa; phylum Mollusca; class Bivalvia; order Ostreida; family Ostreidae; genus Saccostrea; species Saccostrea echinata. The sequence goes on from NW_026889750.1 coordinate 4,212,381, forward strand.
CACATTAACACACGCAGTATACCATGAAAGGACTTGTTAAATAAACAAGGCCAACAATTAAAAAAAAAAAGAACGAAAAATAATAAATGTATACATTATTTTAATAAAATTCATTATTATTTAATTATTTTGCATTCCATAAAGATAAAAAAGTAGAAATAACATTAGATTTTATATGATTACATACATCGTATGAAATTAGATTTGAAAGAGCCATTCACAGTTAAATATAAAAAATCCTCAATGTTCGTCTTCGGACCCGGAAGCTGATACTTCGTCGGACACAATCTGTACATTTTCCCCGAACAGTGCATGTCGTAGATCTGCAATAGCTCTCGCTTTGCCATGAGCGTATTCATAGTATACGTTTCTCATTCCGTCATAAATGGCAATTTTCAGTCTGAGGGTGTATCTAAAAGGACGACGATTTTCCTCCGTGGCTTTTGCGTATCTTGCTTGCAGGTCCGACATTTTGTTGTTAAGCTGGATGATTTGGTCGCAAGCTTTCTTGAAATGTTGTTCGTTGTCTTTCAAGGTCTTTCTCCTTGCACTGACGACTCTGGTAGTTTTCATCCTTATTTTGTAGAATGTCCGTCAGATAACAATGTATTCGATTACTTAATTGTGATGATCGTCTAGATCGCAATTTTTATTTTATAATCCGAAGTGTCATAATCGCTTTAGTCGCTAATTGAGAAACTCGTTTCATTTCAGAATGCGAAACGAGCCGCCCAAATAAACATGTCATTACCGTTCAGCCGTCTCGACAACAGTGAGGTGCAATGATTGTTGAGCTTGGACTGGCACAATTAATGTCCCGCCCAAAAATTACCGTTAGTGTTAATTATCTTGATTATCTACGGCCAAATTGTGCTGCAGAAGTAGTTACATTGTAACTCTTTAATCATGTTTTCTGGTAAAGCTCATATTCGATCACAAGTAGATTAATAATTTATTTTTTCACTCGTATACAAAATACAGAGAATATCCTACAGTTTTAGGTCTGTGTGCCCTGTAATAAATTAAAGAAGAGAAAATATATTAATTTTGAATTAAACTAAATAAATGTAATGATACATAAAATGTATAATTGTTTATCCGATTACATGTATATAAAAAAAAAATACAATATCAACTGACTTTCAACAGTTCAAATGTACAACAATATCAACTGACTTTCAACAGTTCAAATGTACAACAATATCAACTGACTTGCAATCAACTAATAATCTGATAATCATGATAATCAGCTGGTGATCGTACATAAGTATCGAGAACTGTACTAAGCAAAAGCAATCAACTTACCAATATACCCAAATATCAAAAAGAAAAAATATCCATCTTACACGTCAAATTCTGCGACAAAGGGCAACCCTCGGATAGAGTGACCCCCTTTGTTCAATTGTTGTGACGCGCTTCACTTAGCTGACCCACGCTTACCTTTCAATATATTCGACCAATCACAGGTCTTATCAGAAATCGCGAAGATCCTCAGGCAATTCCGATTCGCTCCAAGGTACGAGCCAAAGAGCTCTGTAGTGAGTGCGAAGAAGATTAAATGGATGAATGATTGAGATGTTCATAAAAATTTTAATCACTACCCCTCTTATTTTTCTTGCAGGATTATCCGATCTAAGAACTTTGATATGGTGACTTATTTTGATAAAATAAACGATAAAGGGAAACCCTAACGTTGAATAACTTTGAATACCAATAACTCTTTGATTAGCTTTCTGTGAATCCCTTTTTACATTAATTTAAAATTAAGTAATTTATAAAATAACAATGAACAGGAGAATTAATGCAAAAATTTCTCTATTGGTCACCACTTTTAAAAACGCAAATATCAGATTTGAAATAGTCCAAATTATGGAGAAATCTTGACATTAATAGCTACATGTAGATAGAAATTTGAAAGATTTTGTTATCAGTTTGCAATTGTATCAATGACAATGATTGTACTAGGAAAAAAAAAAGAAATCACATACGCATGAAAACAAACAATACACAAAAAGAATTTATTCAAGTAATTCTAGTCTTATCTTATACCTTTCAAAAACTTGGTTTAGTTGTCCAATCTTACATTGTTAATTAAGGGGAGTCCAATCTTATTTCTTTAAAATAAAACATTGTCCAGGCCGGGGAGTCAGAAGGTATTAATTTAACACTGGGGCGGCGAATTTGATCGTGAAGTAAATTCGGACATGATTTGACTTGATATTCAGATTTTCAAAACCTTATAGTTTGATAGTCATTGTCATCAACCTGATGGCACACCTTTTCAAAGAAAAAAATATATTTAATGTGTTTTAAACCACGGGGTTGGATGAACATAGTTCTTCTTGTCGAAAGAGTATAACTATTTAGTCCAATTCAAGTGTAACAAAAGAAAAAAAAAAATATAATTAAAAAAAATCGATAGTAGTCTTAACATAATTTTCAATGTTATCCTTTAAATTATATATCAAACACGTATATTATAGCAGTCTCCAATTTTTTTTTATTTATGACTTTCAACTTGTAATCATCAAAGTTTCAAATCATGGACCGATCTATCTGTTCCATTGACCACAGATCGCCATTATATTGGACATATATCGTTGTTACAGTTTTTCAAATTTCTTCCCTTTTCTTTTTTTCCAAAACAATTGGGCGGCGACATGTTCTGACGCCCGAGATGTTAATAGCTTTTTAAATTTAATTAATAAATAAGAAATAAATTAACAAACAAAGAGTTTTTCTCAAGATGAATTTGATCATTTTTTTTAAAGGTATTTACTTTTTTAAATTTTTAAATCTTGTTAAAATAGGAGTTATTATTCTTAGTTCGTTTAGCAAATACGATTGAAAAAAAATACATATACTGTAATAGCTTAATATTTTTAATTGTACAATATGAGGCCAACACCTATACTTTAACGTACAATACTTGTTCAAAGTCTATCCTGCAAAAGGGAAGCACCTCTTTACACTCATCCTTCATTTAAAAGTTTTTTAATGTTATGTCGAGAGATTTGTTTAAATCAAGAAAAAAAAATCTAGTAAATGTACGAAAAAAAAAAAAATCACAAAACAGGCGAAATCATTTTGATAATAGAAAGGAATGTGTTAATAGTGAGTTGCTAAGAATGCCCATATTAAACCTTTCCTTCTAAAAAAAATTTAGCAAATTAATTAAACAAATTAATTTGTTTTCATTCCAAAAAAATCACACTCATAAAGTGAAAGATACCACCAAACACCAGTTTTTATTTTATAAAAATCTAATATTTTGAACTCAATTTCTTTGGGGGAAAGTGTCTAAAATTAAATTACTTTTGGCAAGATGTTCGATCGATTACCGAAAATAAAAGGCATTCATTTTTACCACAGTTAATTTCATAAACAAACCTTTTTAAATGGATTTAAAAGGTCGATAATTTACTTTCATTTTAGACACACTGACACGAAATTAATTTTGAAAACTTCTCCGCAGTTTTATACATGAATAAATAAATGTGACTGTGACAGGTCTGACTATTAACCGTCCAGGAAGAACTCTGTATATTTGAGAAACTGTGTCATTCATTTGTATAGTTTCTACATTGACATCTGTTTTTTTTTAAAAACTGAACTGTTAAGATTTATCTTTTCATGTATATGTCATTAAACTGAATATTGGCATATGTTACATTTATGTCGTTTTTGATAAATATTTTGCGACACTACAATGGCACGCACAGGCAGTACAACACACAAGTGAGCTTTTTTATACTATTCTCATATATATCTTTAATAAATGTCATATAGATTTTTACATTTACATACACGTATATACACATACACTATGGTTTTAAAACACAATTGATAATACTTTACAAATATATATTCACATGCATCAGGAAACATTAAACACAAATATATTCAAAATGCCATAAAAACATTTAGCTTAATAACCACCCTTCCCAACAAACCTTCGAATTTACTTTCGTATTAAAAAAAATAACAGACATTAGACTTGAACCTATCAACATCCAAAGTGTATACATATTTTTCATTTTCTAATTCATCACACAAATCTCATCACACATGTATAAAGGGACTTTTCAATATTTTGCCAAATAATAATCAACAAAGTGAAAATTGTGCATTATTGTCATCTATGCTTTCGGTCGATCCGGCCCCTCGCAGAATGGCCGATTCCGTATTGGTGTCTGAGTAACTGTTAGATGATCGCATGATAGCTGACTCTGAATTGCCTTCAAAAGAATACTCTCTCTGAATCACGTTAAAAGTGTCCATGCTGATATTAAGCGGAAGTTCAACACCAGGAGCTGCGTCGTTCGATTGAAGACTACTCGAAGATCGAACCGGAGAAGATAATCTTTCACAACTCGTCCCCGGAGTCAGATTTTGTCCACTTTTCGTGAATTCTCTGGAACCGGAAATGCCAGTCTTTATGGAAGTTACAATGTTTTGAACAAAGTGAAGTTTGGACTTTTCTCTTCTTTGTTCACCGAAAATGTCATCACACGACTTGAATGATCTCTGGATGCCTTCAACAGGCTCTGAAGTAGATCGAAATGTTGTAGGCGTTTTCGAAGAATTACCGGGATCATCAATCAAGGACTTTGAGCTTTTACTTCTAAATCTAAATGTTTTCATGATTTTCGTCACAAATTTTTTACTGGATTTTTTCACGGTTCCTGGGTTGCAACTGGAACATGAATTGTCTGAAGAATTTGCCATTTTTTGATCACTGTTCGAATGTCGAAGCCGCACCTTTTCAGTGTTGTCCAAAGATGAAAAATCTTTCTGCACAGCTTCCGTTTTGGGGGATTTTGACATTTTACTATGACAATTACTGGACTTGGATATGTTTTGACCACAGTTGTTTGACGAAAATGGTCGCTGTATGTTATGTATCCGGGACACGTCTGGCACTTCTTCGTTATCGATGATACTTTCCAGAGATTCTATTGAAAAAGTCCTAGAGCGGTTAGATTTGCCTGACGATGACGAAGAGTACGAATTCATCGAGGAGGAAGGAACTGATAAACTATTGCTTGAATATGAGTTGGATGAACTGTTTGCACTGGCGCTGGATGAAGACGAAAAGGAACTGTCTGACGGATTATACTTGGGAATGTATTTTATTTCCAAAGAAGCAGACAGAAGTTTCCAGAATGGTAGAGTATATTTGAGACGTTGGAGCTTTATTGCATTGATGCCGCGGAGAACCCTGGGATAGGAGGCGTCTTCATCCTTTATGATGGGGATGATCTTTCTTCTCTTTGCGTCTATAATAATTAAAATTTGTTAATTAGAACTATTTCAAATAAACATTAAGCTTTTTCATATAATAACAAAATATTTTCTTCTTTTTTATTGAATCATCCATATCATGCTACATTTGTATATCGTAAATCCTTTTTACGAGTTGATGGAAAATGTTTTTTATCATAGTTTTACATCAGAATATGTCTGAAAGGGAATCAATTTTTTTTTTTTTTTTTTGAAATTCTATATTATATAAAATAAAGACTTTATTACATTCATTTCAAGAGTATGCTGCAGATAAAATTTCTACAGCTATAAAATTTCTACGGCTATGAAGTGACGGTTCTTGTTTTCGATTTCAATTTTTGAGGAAAACTGTCACTCTGTTGACTTATTATTGATACTTAGAAAAAATTCTTAAACTTTCTTTTCGGTGTGTCAGAAATAAATTTCAGAAAATGAATTAAAAATATAATTGAAATTTAATTAATACAAGGAAAATGGCAAATTAACTTAGCATGTCTTCAAAAACATGGTATTACATTCATATACAAGGAAAAAGATTATTTTATTATCTTTGAGAAATGAATATATAATGCATGGTTAAAAAAAAGTATTGCGCGCTGAACAGTTTTTCTTTTTAAGAAAAAAAAAAACATTAATTGCTTTGTCTTATTTGGCGAAGAGCAATTATGTTCAAATGTAATCACAATAAATAGGCAGATTACAGTCTGATTTTTTTTCTTTCGAAAGCTTCCCCCAGTGTCATTTAAAACAGTTCAGTAAAATTTGTGATGAGACGATAAATTTGTGATTTTGTAAGTTAATTGGATTATATGAGACACATGAAATATGGAGGTAACGAACATTATTCCAGCTCAAAAGTCTATTCAAACAATACAAATCAGGAGCAGAGCAAACACGGACCTCTATAACATCAGAGGTGGGATCAGGTGCCATGGAGGAGTGAGCATCTCCTGCCAATCGGTCACACCCGCCGTGTGATCATGGTCAAGATTGGGAAATAACGGAAAAATCCGTCAACAATTCAGTGTGTAAATAATTACCTAACAATTAGTATGAAAAACGTCAGTCAACATTTGACTTAATGATAGATTGTATTTGCTGAAAAGGTCGTTGTATCAACAATAGAGCTTGCTTAATGGTGACTTTAATCAATACTGTTGATATTCTTCTTTCATTAACTTGTTTGTCAATAGCTTGCCTCCTTTTATAAATTGTTCATACGTAGAGCATGCTCTTGTGTATCGAATCAACTGAGAGACATAAACCCCATATGCAGGTGATAAGGGTATATTGTATTGTCTCTCAACTGTTCAAAAACAAACAAACAAACAAACAAAAAGGTCTTAATGAGTTGGAAAAACGAACAAACATATGGGACAGAAAAATGACAATTTCAAGAAATGCTCAGTTTGTTTACATGTAATTATAGAGTTGTTCTTATGACGAACATTTTGGGTCAGAACTGTCAATCTATTCATTCAACCACGTGTTAGGTTTCTTTCGACGAAATTTATTTGTATCCGTACATAAAAATCTAAAATCTTTTTACGAGAAAAAAAGATTACGAGAAAAAAAATTTCGTATGCCGTTGCACCACGATTCTTACATTGGGACGGTATCCCTTGCAGTTTTCTCTGCAACTTGAAGATATAATCATATACGTTTTACTTACAAGTCGCAGGGTTATTAATTGATTGACGTGTATATAAACCCAAATGCTAATTAGAATTACGAGTAGGTTGAATAAATTTGTCACCTTGCGTAAAATGTGCCCTAGAATGCGGCGACAATTTTCTACCTGAGGAAGTACAGAATAAAAGGATGTTTGTTTCTTTTGCTCTTAAACACATCCTCAGCTATAAACAGCTGACGATAATGATGTAAAAGTAATATTTAAAAAAAAAAAGAAGATCCACAGGTAAAACGTAATTATGTTCATGCAGTATCGCTCTTTTTTGAAAGTTTCCCTCCATTGGTGCATTCTATGGCCAATGAAAAATGTTCTTTGGATTAGAAATCTTTTCATACCATAAGGAATATGTTAAATCTGGTCTAGCAAACCTCATTTGTATAAATTTAGTTTGACATTTCTTAAAAGAATTGATCCTAAAGTTAAGTCTATTTTTAGAATGACAGAGTTATAAAGGCTTTATGATAATTATTTTAAAAAAGTACACGCACGTACAGCTGATTTGAACATCTGTAATGGTAGACTTTAACAACTTTCATCAAGTTAAGCCAACTCGTCTGTCACTAAACTTCCTTATATTTTTTCAGTCAAACTAATTTTTTTAAACTTAATATATCTATTTACGCATCAAAAATAATTCGTAAGAATGATTTGACAATACACTTAAAGCACTTGAGCCAACTCGCAATATGCAATAAATGTTCCATGAACCTGGGTTCATTGGGCTGATGTATTCACCCTCTCTATATTTTAATTTTAATCCATTTTTCAGGAAGAGATTCCAATCTCAATCCAAAAAAAACATGAGATTAGTAAAACGAATATTGTTAAATTATAACCGACCTGGATCTAAGGACTTGACGAACTGTGTGGAGAATATACAGGCAGAACTGGCACCATAAGTCTTCGACATAATGACAAGAAGGCGACCGTCACACCTGTATCAAAATCAGGGTCAAAATATTAAGAAAAATCTTTATATCAGACTATTGAAGCAGATTAATATTTCAAAAATACATAGAATGTGTGTAGAATCTTTGAAATTAAAGATTTTTTTTTTAAAGAGTTTGTTATTGAACATTTCAGATTACAAGCATCACCGCCTACTGTTTATCAAATGGATATTTTGTTACAATAGGTCTAGTGTATATATCTTCCAAAAACAAAATAATTTGGTTAAATTAACATTCGAAAGTCATTTTTCTTTTCAAATATCATGTGAACTTAATAAGTTTTGAATTACACTCCAAAAGATGGAACATGATAAAACAAAGTTCAAATGTACTAAATATTGCTCTTATTTCTCAAAATCTTATTCAAGTGTGATTATCAAATGATGATTATCAAAATGAATTTTATGCTTGTGCATGTAAACTGTATGTGTACACAATCTGACCATGAACTGTGAACACTCACCTGTCTTCAATGACCTCTGCTAGGGATTCGTACTCGTATTTTCCGCCCAATAGTTGTTCCTGGGGAAGGAAGAATTGTACAGTATTCGTTACCTCTCTGTAGGCTTCGATAATCGTGTGAGCAATTTCTATGTCTTCATCTGAGCAACATATACAAGCAACATACGATGCCTGGTTTCCATCAACTGCAGGTAAAAAAACAACCACAACAATTTAATCATAATTACTGATTTGTTACTAGAATCAATGCGGATGTAGTTTTAAAATGATAATTACTGATTTGTTGTACAATAATAATTATAGAAAACTTTGACCCATTCCACTATATATCTCTGGCCAAGGGCAAAAAATGACAATGCACTTTTTTCAAGCAGTTAGGGTCAATTTCTGGGACCAGTCACAAATTTCGTATGACACAAAGCAGAATGCGCAGAACATGATTAATTCCTCGAAAGTTACTTTGTTCGTATGAACATTACGATACTTGTTATAATGGCTATGTGTCAGACATATACCTCATGGGGGTCACGTGTATAAATAGATATATTTCAACCTCTAGCCAAATTAATAATTCTGTTACATCCTTGTATGACTTGACTGTTTACTTACGATCGTCCAAGGTCAATGGTCCATCGCTGTGGTCACTTTGGTCTCCTGTGGACTTTGTGGGGGACACTGGTGAAGAGACACTGTCCACTGGCGAGGAGAATATGTCCCCTCGCTGGAAGTTGTTTGGTGTTGGAGCAGGAAGACGTAACTTTGGAGGTTGGGTGCGTGGGGTATCTACGACTAATGAAAGGATAAATATAAAGTAAATTCATACACTTTTTGCGATGTTTACTTACTGTTACATGTAATCATTCAGAGAGAGAGAGAGGGGGGGGGGAGGAGGAATGCTAAATGCATTAGATATTATCATAGTATACTGTGATATTACCTAAACGGTTTGGTTCTTTGGTATCACTGTCCAGCCAATTCTTGATATCTCTTGCTGAAAAAAGGAGGCAATGTATTACACACTTTTCTCTTTCGGTATAGTATTTCAGGAGTGTTGTAAAACTTAATGTATCATCACATTCTCTTCTATGATGTATCATTTACTATTTATTTATTTAATTAATTTATTTATATATTGTTCACTCCTGTAGTTTTGAAAATGTTTTAAAAAATGTTGGTAAAAGTAAATTTATTCTTCATGTACTACATTTAAACACTTCCTGGAAACAAGATTCTATGTAGCAAAAAAGTAATGAATGTGTATTACACACAATATACAGACAGGCGACATTTCAGGGAAAATTCATTTCAAGGAACATCTTGTTTTGACCTAAAGAATCCTTTTATTTTGCACCTGGCGCCGTAGATTACATGTACATTCGTTCTCTTTTTATAATGATTCACATGTCAGTGATAGCAATGACATGTTATAAAAATCCGACCTAGTGATGTATAGTGTAAAAATGAAGACGTAGTTTATTGTTTGTCCTAATCATCTTCCACAAGGAAATTTTACGTCTGGCACGTCTGTTCTTAGAGTCCTTTCCCTGTTTTTACGCTGAATAAAGCAAAATTCTGAGCCTCTCTTTTAATGTAAGAAAACTCCAAGTAACAAAAGTAATGTAACCCCCCCCCCTTTTATTCTTCTCGATTACAGCTCATAAAGCGGATTCTAATGCAAGTATGACAAAGGCAACATTGTAATAAAGGAATATGTCCATTTTTAAGGGTCCGTGAGGATGATAACCGACCTAAATTCACGTGATAAATCTTGCAAAAGCGGCTCCATGCTGAGCCCAGGTCCTATACCAAAATATAGAGACTTCTTCCTTAATTAAAATGTAGTCTAAATGTTGACGATAATGAAAAGTTGATCAATAATGCAACAAGTACACTGTATTTCTTTTGGCAGGAGTGTGAATTATGAAGAAAAACCTGGACTATGGGTAAATTGGTAACGCCGGACCGTTTCCTTCAATATTACATTTCGATCTGTTGGGAGTGACGTAATCATGGTATAACCTTCAGACTTCACGCACAGGCAGATTATGATGACCTTGGAATTGACCTTGCCTTCGATAATTGGCATTTATAAATAAATAATTTAAAAAATAATTTCTATTTTACAAAAAAAAAAAAAAAAAAAATAAAAAAAAAAAAAAAAAAAAAAAAAAATAGATGATCTTTTCTGATCAGTATCTTGTTAATTCGAACGTGCATATATTAATTAATATCGGATTGACCTTGACTTCCAACTTTGACCTTGAAATTATAATAAAGTTATCTCTTTTGGGGATATGATCATGTCCTGATTACTTCAAACATGTGTATATCAAGAGGAGATGTTTCAAAATTTGTCATCAGAGTAAATAATCTTAAACTTTATATCCTTGTAATCGCTGAAACAAATATGGATATTTTTTTCTTGGGAGGACCATTAAATCATCCTCTTTTAACTTCACACATTAAATCATCCTCTATTAACTTTACACAAAGTTTTAGCAGGAGAGATAAATATGTTATCAAACACTACCACCAGCACTGACCATAAATAAAATTTGGAATAAATAACCATTGAAGTTTATTTCAGCCTAAATTTAACATGATGTTGGTGTGATCAAATGAAAAATAAGGGTTCGACATATAATTCACAAACAAACATGCCATTAAAAATGATTTAGATGCTACCTATAATTAATGAGGATAAAAGTTTTTAAGTCAATCCACAGATATTTTTTTCAAAGATGGATAACATACTTCTGAATGAACCAGCTTCTTAATTCAATGGCTTGTTCAAATAAACAATCTGGGCATGTTATGTAATTTTTAATGAACTGAATTTATGCTCTATGTATTTTGAGATAAATGGCAAAAATGCGGTAGATTTAGTATAGAGATAGTGTAAAGGGTTGGAATAGTAGATATTTTACCAGATTTTATTGATTTTCGCCCGTGATGACATTCTGTGATACAGAATAAGTACAGTTAATATCTGCTTCCAATTCGCTTATCCTCTCGGCGATCAATTCAATCGTCGACCATAGCAAGAGTTTCAGCATTTATAAAATGCCTGGAGATCAATCACACATGAAACGTGAGAAAGGATGACAAATTACGTAGAATAAAATAAAATAAATACAGTCCATGACCGACTTATTTGCTTTATTTTCTGCATGCTTTCCTTTGTTTATTTGCACTTTTTTCGAGTACATTCGAGTTATAAGGTTTTAAGACCAATATCAAAAATAAAAACAGGGCATGAATTGCTTTCATCTTAATCTACAAGCTACAAATTTCTCAGATATTCTGACAACAGGCACCTTATACCTTTGTGCTATATATTATCAACAACAAAGCATAACATTTATTCACAACAACAAACACACTGACATCAACATCTATGAAGAACTCTGAGCGTATAGTATATGTATTTGTCTATACTTTTTAGTCGATTGATAATTCGTTTGTATTCAATACATACCAATACTGGGAGTAATATCGGTTTTGCAATCAAGTCTTCCAAGAGCATCCAAAGACGTCAGAAGCCTTCCGATGGTTCCGTCGGATTTTCTGGACCACGCCTCTAACAGCACAACAGTCTTCTCTGGTTTTGTTGCCAATCGCCTAACGTAACTGGAATCAAATCCAGCTAGTTCGGCTAATCCAAACACGTCTGGAGTTAATCCATTTTCTGTCACAATGTCTGCAGGAATATCCAGATGATTGGACAGTAGTTTACACGTGGAATGTCCAAGGACTTTTAATGATAAACAAGAATATCCATTTTGGCTTTCCAGCCCTTCTACCATTGTTTCTGATGATTTGGTCATAGGGTTAATGGGCACGTTATAAATATCCTTCATGAATACATTTCCAATTAAGAACTCAGGTTTAAAAAAAAATCTATTTTTTATACAAGTACTCCAGTGAAATAATTAAAAGACAAGAAGAACACTTTTTTTGACACTTAATCCAGGTTCATTATTTGGAGCATCGATCTATGTTACAATATCCAGATGTAAACTTTCTCGTTCCAATCAATCACACAAACAATCACAGGAAATAAACCTGAATGTTAAAAAAAAAGATAATTATATTCACCTATCAATCACTAGAATCATTGATACGATAAAATTAAGAACATATTCCATCTACACAAACCAGAAATATGTGTAGATTTCTAAAGAAATAAATTATAAATAATATTTTAATTCAAATTTCACTATATATTTAAAATAGCATAGCAATTTTTACTTAAAATAAATAAAAACGATCATTCTTACAAAGTAAAAAGTAGTCTTACTTCTCCACAAGTTCTCCAAAACAGTGTTAACGTACTTATAATGAGTGAAATCTCTCAAAATACATTGACCACACCTTTGTATGTCTCATTCATGAATGAATTAAAGTCTGTGACTTTTTCTTTTCAAAACTTAAAACACTTACAATCTGTTACTGTGAGACATATGTAATTTAGGAATGTCACTTCCTATATTTTATGCATTCTAATTGATTTAATGGCATTTCACTGCAGGTTGTTATGATGTAATTAGCCGAGGCCCTGAGTATTGATGAATCATCGAATTTATTCAGGTAAGAATTAATTTGATTGTTATCAATTTGTAACCACTGAATTAAAACAGATATTTCGATATATTCAATATATTTTGGTGAGCATAAATGATTTTTTTAATTTGAAATTACGATCTTGATAACCTTAAATCCACTGATCACATGATGTAAAAAGGCGTACATGTACATGTCTATTCTTAAAATTATGACACTCGAGAATAATTGACCTCATTATTTCTTCTAAGGAGGAATTTTTTCACCTTTATTTTATTCATTCATTATTATTTAATTATCAATTTTTGGTTGGTTTTTCTTGTCTTTTGAGTATGATTTCAACTTGTGGTCAATACAATGTGAGAATGACTTTTGAATCAAAACACTTACCACGTTTTCCAAATATTATATACAGCAAGTGAAATAATCACTTAATCAATCTTCTTCTTTTATAAACCCTTTTGATGAGAGCTTAAGTATACATTGAAGACCCAAGTTCTTTGGGAAACGCATTACAAAAGGTTGTACCAAAAACATAATACAAAACTACAAAATGCGTTCCCTCATATATTTTCTCTTTTTTCACGTTGAATTAAATTTGTCAGCGAACACGGTTGCACTTTTCTTTTTGACAAAACCGAAAACAGACTTATTGTCAGCAAACATTTGAAATTTATGCACTGTAAAATACTGGTGCCGGATCGGTATCACTTAGAAAAATTCATCTGTAATTTCAAATTATGTGTTTGTATATTTATAATTAGGTTAATGTATTTGCATACATTTTCTAAAAAACACATTATGGAAAAAGAAGACTTTTTAAAAAAAAAATGTTGTAGAGAAGAAAATGCAGCCATGCTAAGACATGCGTACATTAGGGTAAGCTGATTGAAATTTGATATCGCTCACACTCTCTTGACATTTGATAATATATCAAGCTCAATCTCAAAATTAAGGTTATCAAATGTTCCATACTCACAATACTTTACATAATCCCGCGAACAGGCGTTATCTTTTATCTCGTAATTGCCTCTGATATCTGGCGGATTATGCAGTACATCTCATTAAAAACTTCAATTGTTCATGGCCACAGGAAATAGTTATAATGGATCTTACAGTTAAATATATATGTATATACAACTTTTCAGAATGCGCGTACTTAACACATCTAGATTAATTTTTAAGAGGTCTGTAAAATTTCACGATTCTTGTGCAACATTTCGTCAATATGTGATGTATGTTTTCTTGTTATGAATAAATATTATCAAGATTTGCATGGAATATATTTTACACAACTACCCCCCAAAACAGCGTTCCATCGAAATGATGGTCAACATATTGTAGACAAAGAGAAAGAGAATAACAGTATACAAGGCTTTGGCTTATAAAGAAAATGGCGAGTTAAGAAAAAGAACAACTATACCTTTTCAGCTCTATCGATGGTATGGTAATCCCTGTCGCCATATTGCATTTTCTCTGCTTTCGTTTAGTATAATGTCTTGTGGCCCGAGGCAGTACAACTACTCAAGCTTGACAGCTCGGAAACGACTTCTTAGAACACGTTTCACCTCTCCTTCTCTTTTAGGGCAGCATATATCTATATTTACATTGCGTGTTTATATTGATCGCTGACCTGCTAGAGTTAGTAAATAACTACAACGTACGCAGAGAACCGTTCGTCAATGCCAAGAAAAATCATCTATAGAATGATGTGGATGCTGGATATGAGGGGATACCGAAGGGGAAAGAGAAATATAATGTGAATATTCAGAGCATTTCTATTTTACACTGTTATTTGCGAAATTATGCTGTGTCATTGCTATGTATCTCTCTGTAATTGTTAAAATGTATTAATGTACAATCTTTTTTTTAAAATCCTTATTATTAGTCATGCTAGTGGTATCTTGTATTTTTGATAAAAAAAAAATCACTCATATTTGTTTGATACTGCATGAAATATATTTAAAATGTATTAACCTGATATGTTCGTATATAATTATAAATTTCTTGTATACATATATAACGAAAACGCTCAAGACAAAGGGTTACGGCGGGTGTGACCGTTCAAGAGGATGCTTACTCCTCCATGACACCTGATCTCACCTTTCATTTTTCTACGGTCTTTCTTTGATCTGTTGCAATTATTTGTATTGTTTATTTGAGCATTATTACTATTCATTCATTCTGGATGATGATAGCAATTTATATATTTTTCATGAAATCCTTAACTTGTTTCTTTCCAACAGTTCATAACTTTGCTCTAAATATTCCTGAAGGAACGCATAGGAATCATTGAATGATACTAGCATTATAATATTTTTTGGTCCTTCATATACCAACAGAGACGGAAAAACTCGGTAAATTATTCAATAAAATATTTACCGACTACTTTAATTAATAAAGGTACATTTTGATTGCCTTGCGTTCAGGTTCATGTTTATCCAGTTGGAATTCAAACGATGTGTTCGGATTCTCGAAGATAGACAATTTAATCGTAATAAACCATGCAGATTTTCTACTAAAGGAAAGTAACAATTTAGCTAATCAAGATCCTTTAGGTTTTTTATCAGAAGGAAAAAGCATTGCAAGTGACAAAAAATGGTTAACTACTGTATTTTTGAAATCTTTATTATTTGTAATGGACTGTTTTGCGAAATACGATAGCATACATACGGTATGTTTAAAAAAAGCTTAAGAGGGCTGGGTGGTCGTGGCCATTTTAGACTATATTGATCTCCTTTAGAAGAAGAGCTCCATATAAAGATATACAAAAATGATCAAATTTTAAAACTAAAATGTATGAATTTTTTCTTTGCCAAATGATAGTTGACAGTTTAAGATATCATATCTAAAAAAATAAGTTATATCTGATGGTTAATTTGTTGACCCCCCAGCCTCCTTAACTTGGACACATTTCTTGTGTTTTCTTTGATTGTTGCTTGTTTTCAACAGAAGAGAACCTAAAATTATTTAAGACTGTTTATTTTAAAAATAATAATTACTTGCAAAATATTCGAATCAGTTTCGACGATAAAGCTGAATATTAAAGAATTTCACTGAATCGCCGATATAGTATATCTTTGCCTCAATTGCAATGACTAAATTCTTTGCATGAATCAAATCCAGACAGATAAAAAAAGGCTTTAAGCTTGGCATGTTTGACAAGTTGTGGTAGAATTCATTATGGACATCTTTATCAGTGGCGAAAGGACTTTGTCACAAATAAAAACTTATATGACATGCTGTCATTTTTCTAATCTTTTTGTTCATCTCCAATTTCAAACTTCGTCTATAGATTACACCAATCTATTTTGCCTACTACCATATCCCAACAAACATTACTTATAGTTTCATTTTTTAAGAATATTGTCTTTTTTTGTATTTTTACATGATTATTTAAAGTAAGGCAATACAAGTCAATACACACAACTTTCAAAAATCATGTCTTCCACTTTTTATATACCTGTATAATATTCAGATACTCTGAGATCATTATACTTGTGATCTATATCGTTAGTGCCTATAATAATATATTTTTAAAATAATTTATCTAAATCCTACTCTCGCAAATGTTGCACTATATAATCATATCTAAAACCTCTCTTACATGTACACTGCATTAGCTGAGGTTCTTTATTTTGTGTATAGTGTCTAAAATCCTTAACTTACTATATGCTGAGACGGAAAGATACTATACTTACCTTGTCATTGGTCATTTGCAAAATTATTTTGTTAAATAACATTCGGATTGTACATATAAGTACTCTGAAGTTGATATTAAAAAATGCTTAAGTTTATAATTGAGAATATCTATGCAGTTTTTGGATAGCAGGTCTTCCAACAATCTGTTGGAATTCCCATGGGTACCAATTGCGCCCCGGTTTTAGCAGACCTATATTTGTATTCATATGAAGCAGCATTTATTCAAAAACTTCTACATGAAAAGAAAACACTTACTGTGGCCTTCAACTCGACATTTAGGTATATCGACGACGTATTATAAATTAACAATAGTTGCTTCCATGTTGACTTGATATATATCCCAGTGAGTTTGAAATAAAGATGCCACAGAGTCTAACACATCTGTTTCATATTTGGATATTTTACTAGAAAAAGACTGCAAAAGGTAACCTAACAACAAAACTTTATGATAACCGTGATAACTTCAATTTTTCAAGGATATCAAAAGTCTCATTTGAAGTTTTCATTTTGCAAGTTCTATGATCGATACAATGACCTTGTCAGCAAATACAACCTATCATTAAGTCGAATGCTGACTGACGTTTTTCATACTAATTGTTAGGCCATTGTTTAAACACTGAATTGTCTACGGATTTTCCGTTTTCCCCAATCATGACAAGGACCACTCGGCGGGTGACCGGTCGGCAGAGGATGCTCACTCCTCCTTTACAGCTGATCCCGCCTCTTATGTTTTTGGAAGCCCGTGTTTGCTCTGCTGCAGCTTTGTATTGTTCAAATGTACTGAGCTTGAATACTGTTCGTTATCTCCATATTTCATACAAGTGCATTGTGAGAAAACTAATTACAAAGTATAAAATCTTTAGAACATCAACTTCAATTGTCTCTTCCAAATTAAGCGATCCAAAATGAGTGATTAGATTTTAAAAATAAACTGCTGTATATTAAAAAAACACTAAATGGGATTCGGGCAGTAGGCTATAGGCCCGAGTCCTGTCTCCACCTAAGAAAGGACAGCCTTTGACCTTTTATTGTCATTTTAGACAACTAATATAATTATACTCTTGAAGACTTAAGTGACTTTAATTTCATACGAGGCTAATTCATTGATGGGTTTTTAAAGCATGGTGACAATGAGTTGTATGGGATTTCCTGATCAGGTTGAAGCTTCAGAAAAAAATCAGAACAAGGTTCTAGGCAAAATGTTTATGTATAAAAATGGAGCCAGGTCAGCGATCTTTCGGATGAAAATGATAACATAGTTAATATATCTAGCTAATTACTAAAAGCCAGACCCATAACAGCTTTGGACGTTATCCATGGTATCGGCCAACGTTAACTAGCTATGTATACATTTTGGGGAAGTTATCTGTAGTCATCATAGAACAAGATGTTTGAAATGATAAAATCCTTGCAAGCCAAGGTGTAACGACTTGTTTGCAAAACATAATATATAAAAAGTTGTATAATTATTAATCTATGCAGAACATGAAATAGTTACATTAACCCCTCATCTCCTAAACCGATCAATTTGATGTTCAGTCATTGATGAAATCTTTCGATATTAATGTATCATAAAAGCATACCCTACTGTGTTATTTCTTTGATTTGGGCACTAGTTGTGTTCTTCTGGGCACTACTTGTGCTCTGTTACTAGCTGACCTGCTTTTATATTCCTGTGAAGCAGAATTTATTACTCTTTTAAACTTCTACATGAGAAGAAATTGCTTACTATGGCCTTCAACTCGACCAGCTATATTGACGACGTTTTGTCACTTAACGATATAGTTACTTCCACTCATATATAAACTTTTACCCCAGTGAACTAGGAATAAGACACCACTGAGTCTGCTACATCAGCTTCATATTAAGATGTTTTACCGACTATGTACGATAAGGGCTAACTAACAACTACTAGTATACTGCATGAAAAACGCGATGATTTCAGATTTTCCATCACCAGCATTTCTTATTTATGAAGATATTTTCTACTTTCACCTATGGTCTATAAGTCTCCCATATTATTTAAAACTCAAGAGCATGGCATGCTCTGAGTACAATCAATCTTTAAACCGAGGCAGACTACTGACAAAGTTGATGTTGCAAGGACCTCAACAACTTCGTTTAACGTCAGCATTTCGTAAATTCTATGGTCGTTATAATGACCTTGTAAGTAAATACAGCCTATCATTGGGTCGTATTTCGACTGACATTTCATACCAATTGTTAGGCCTTTGTTTTATCCTAAATTTGACTACGGAATGTTCCGTCTACCTGATCAATACATAGGGCTACCGGTGGGTGTGACGGGTCGACAGGGGATGGTTACTCCTCCCACTCACCTGATTCCACTCCTGAATTTCAAGAGTTTCGTGTTTCGTGTTTTATGCCCTGATCAATCACTGTTCGTTATCCTAACCTATTTTATTGATTGCTAATGGCGTTTGAGCCAAACATCGTAACGAGAAATATTAATGCAATAGTCTAAAAATAATATTAAAAAATAGAAATCTATATATGAAGTAAATTATATCTACAATGGAGATTGTAGTATTTCATGGCATCGATGAATATACATACATACATACATACATTTATTTACATATCAGCTCAAAAAGAATTATTTATCTTACACGTTTTGTGAACTACATGTGACTAAATGCAAATTTTTGAAATAAAAATATTGCTACTTGTACTAAGCAAAAGGAGTAAAGAAAATATACGATGAATTTTGCAATTTAAGTAAAAGTTTGATATTCATGATTGATAATTTACTTTACTGTACTCAGTTGCTCCCCTTTATGCACGAACAGCGCTAGCCTTAATACAATTAGGCATGTTATTAACTTATTTCACCAAACTTTTTTTTTAACTGAGTGTCATTCTCGCTCAAGTACCCAGTATATATGCTAAATGTCTATTTTAGCCGTCGGCATGTTTCTACCAAATGCCTTATCCATTCCACCCCCAAATTCACCTGAATTGCTTTATATTAAGTTTTAATCGGGATTGTTTCCCGACCACGCTAATATAGAAAATGACTTGCGTTTCAGAATCTCCTTTGTGTCATCAGAGGATGCTGAAAGATTTTAGTACCATGTGTGCTTGTTTAGCATATTTCCCAGAAAAACTATTTGCCCGTATAATGTAGCAGTATGCCAGAACTCAGAAAGCACAAGATAGTTTCTCAAAAATATGTAGTTTCTACTTTTCTGATGTCCAGGTACAATCCTGATTCAAACCCAATAAAAACATTTGAAGGCAAATACAGAATACCGGACCTTACAAAAATATGCTCACAACATAAAAGATATGCGGAAAGTACTCCACATAAAAGTGCTCAATTCTCCAAATAAGTTCTGTGAAAACTTAGTCCATAACATGCCTGATTGCATCAAGGTTGTTATTCGTGCAAAAAACGGAGCAACTAAATACTGCATCGTAAATTATCGAACAGGAATGACAAAACTTAAATAAAATTGTTAAATTTTTCATATTTTTGCTTGCACCTTTGTTAAGTAGCAATATCCTTGTTTCCTAATGAACATTTAATAAGTTCACAAAGGCATGTTAGGTAGGTTAGAAAGTTTTTTTTTTTTGGAGTTGTATATATCCAATAAAACATACAAACAAACAAAACAAGAAAAAGTTGAATTATTTCAAAGAAGAAATCTTTGCTTAATTAAGATTCATAAGAAGTCCACAAGTAAACAGCAATTTTAAACTGGTGTCTAAAAGTCAGAACAATTTGATATTCATGGAAAAAGGTCAGCAAAACAATTAGATGTTGGTCGACATTTTCATAAGGTGAGAATTGCACGTATCACACAAATATGCGCATGTTTCATGATAAATATTCACACTACTAATTACTTTGGTCATCTTTGCTTAACATCTCAAATAAATGCCCCCATGTGTTCCGTCAACAAACTCCATTTCTCAGTGTTTTTGAAAATGAAATACATCGTTTATTTGTGAAAAGTATTAGGGAACACATATACAGGGTATTTACGACAATAAAATGCGAGAAGTCTAAAAACTTTCCTACGTATAAGATGACTTCTATTGTGAATCCTACACACTATACAATAAATATCATTGATGTTACATGTACAATATTGTGTCATGAAAGTCTTTGACGCTCAATTAGGAAGTTTTTAATTTTTTAAAACAAAACAAGATAAAACAGGTATCCGTTAAAAGATTTATGTAATTCTATACGATTTATTATCTATTTATTTCTAAATTGATCAGCAATCATTGACATTCATTGAGATATTGACGCAAAAACAAAAAGAAAATAATTTTAAGAAAAGACGAGGACATTCAGCTATTTAAAAACATTGTTGACCAATTTACCTTATAGCCAGGAGAAAATCTAGCCCTTTACAAATTGTGAGTATTTTAGATATTTATATGTTTACACCTGAAACTCATTCCCTCGGAAAGGCGACCTGCAAAATACTTCAAAGGATTTCAGAACGACAGAAGTTGTTCAGCTTTGATGGAAAGCGTGAACATACAAATAGAAATGAAAGGATTTCAGCAGAAAACAAACAGGCCAGAAGACGCATAAAATTTTTAAGAGGCATTCATATATACTGCTAAGTGCATTTAGTATTATAAAGAAACACAAATCAAAGGATATGTATATAAGGTTTGTGAGAACAGCACTTCCCCACCACACACAGTGATTACAACATTCAAGATTAATATACTGAATGGTGAATTGCATACGGATCTTATCAGCCTCAAACAATGCATTTTCAAATTAAATAATCAATGATGACTCTAATATTTTATTTTCTTTTCATCAAATACATGAAGCTGTTTCACTCATGAAATATTTCGAAGTTACGTAAGAACAGTCTTCTTTTTTCTTATTTTTTTAAATTTTAAATGTTCTACAAATAATTTTTCTTCGTCACCGGCCGCGGACTTCCGTTGTGGACAAATTTGTGTAATTCAACATATTTTAAGGATCAGGATAACTTTTTTTTACGCTGATAATGCTTTGTCACTTGAAGATTAAATCTCTGATACCTCAAATGTCGAGACTTATATACTTATACATAAGTTTCCGGAACACAACGGAAACGACCCATTCATGTATAGATCCATAGGAGGTATATTCTATAAAATCAAGTTTAAACGTTTAATTTATTAAATTGTACTCCATGTTATTCTAATATTAAAATGGAATAAATGTCAAAATATTCTGGTTTTGTCCAAGCAATTCCAACACTAGGAAGTCAAAAATTCCAATCTGTATATAGATACGTTTTAAAATAAATGTGAATACCATGACATTGTCCTTCCCTCAAAATATCGTTTATATGTGTAACTTCCTGACCCGTTGAAGTGGGGGCTTGTAGTATACTTGAACACATTGGACAAGATTATGTTTCTCCAAACCTGTTATGCCATTCTGTTTACATCAAGTAAGTATTTTATTATTTACCATTACTTAATAAGTTCTGCATGTAGTTTCAGATAGTATAATCCTAAAGGAGTAACACGTATCTAGATTTGATAAAGTTAATATTTGTCTCGGCGTGTTTCATTTCGCCGGAATGTTCTATGTTAATGTAAAGAACCTACAATGTTTGACGCATAGTACTTATCCCTAGTTCTGGGGTCTGATGTGAGACTCCAAGAAAAAGATGACTGGTACACTGCAAACCACACCTGTACTGAGAACTTGTCTGGTAGACTTTTGTCAAAGATAGATGTGACTATGGACCCAGCATTAAGGGATATCACCACACCTAGTTCAAAATCTTACTGGTCCAACAAAATGGCCACCATTACGGATTTCATTCAATATGACGGTAAATTTCAATAGCAGCATCGCAGAGTATCACTAAAGTGAAATACATCAAATTCATATAACTAGATCTGAATAACGTTTACATTGCATTCTAAAAGAGTATTTAGCACGCATATTTTCTACACTTTTAATAAAACGCATTTGTAGACAAAGATATGAATATATAGCTAAAACAGTTGTGACTTTAAAAGCCTAATCAAATTGTATTTGACAACACTTAAGCCTTGTTTAACAAACAATGTTCACTTTCTATTAAATTCATTACACATTTCATTATTATCTTTCATCGTTTTCACAGCATTTTTAATACTTAACTAAGCTATGTTTGTTTTTAAGAAAATTCTCGACTTTTTTATTTTTTAAAAAATAGAAAGTTATGGCACAACCAGGAAAAATATCGTGATTGTGTTGATCGTTGTAGTCTTTTTTTAATTGTAGGTTGTTTTAATTCTTCCGAGTTACATGCACAAAAACAGCTGGTACCGCCATCACGAAGTCCTATCGCTGCCTGCTTTGAATATTGTAACAATATGAATACATCTCGTATAGGAGTAACGGTCAGTTGTATAGTTATTTCAGTCATCTAAAAAAAGTTAAAGTTGGATCCTAAATGCACTTTATATCAGAGATTAATTTCAGTTACAATTGAAATACAAATTTTATGAATCTTATAAAAGAAAATCGAGTTTAGTTTTTAGAACAGTTTATATATATATATATATATATATATATATATATATATAATATATATATATATATATATATATATATATATATATATATATATATATATATATATATATATATATATATATAAACTGTTAAATTATAGACCAAAGACATGATGAATGTTTCTTGCATATGCTTGGGGGATGAAAAACTTTATCGGGAGAACATTAGCACTTGTTACATACCTTGTCCAAATGACTTCCTGAATACTTGTGGCAGTGAGGACTTTATATCAGTGTGTAAGTACGGGATAATAATGAAATCCACGCACAACTTTACAGCAAGAATGAGACTTAAATTGTTTTAAGATGGTTGTTTTAGCTAGTATTTCAAATTAGAATTAAACGATTAATAAGATGCATCAGAATGGATAGAATTATCTAGATCTTATAATGTGATGACAAAGGTTTATACCTTCAAAGAAAGTTCCTTTCAAAGTACATTTTATTAATTTTGCTATCTTCCTTCCAGTTTGGGTTTGACACCACAAGTTGTACTGATTCCACTCTATATGGTGCACCTATCCTCTGTCAGAACCTTTCTTGCCTTGTCTGTTATCCTCCAAAAGATGCACGGTTTCACCAACCATACTCCCCTCCAATCAATTTCTTAATGACATATATCCTTTTAATGTTTTCCGGTTGTGTTAAATGCATTGCTCACTGCTTCCATCTGAAGAACCGATGTCATATTTCACAAATCATGAACCTTTGGCTCGTTATCTTCATGATAAAATAATGATAGCGCATGCTTTCTTTGAAATCATCATTCGTGAAATCTTGTTATGTTGTTCTTTCAGCATAATAATTAATCCTAATTCTTCCTTTTTCTTTGCTAAACTATTAGACATAAAGACAGGAATTATGTTCTTAGCATTTTTTTCATCTTCGACGAAATTAAATGTCGCATTAGTACTATTCTCGAAAGATCTATGAATTTACCCCTTCTCTTGTCATTCATTTTCAGATGTTACAAATATTTTATATTTTAAAATGAATTTATTAACAAAGCTTCATATATCTATTACCATAAAAAAGATGTTAGACAACACTTTGGAGCACAAAATCCCACAGAAATGTCCGAATGCGTCGCCATTACAACAGACGATAATGGTATTTCATTGAGTGTTGATGATTGCATGAAAACCAATGATGGATACATTTGCAAAATCTGTAAGTGACAATTTACAATATGTAGCTCAAAAATTCTCAAACCCGTAATATGAGAACAATGAGGACAAATATACAGCCAAGACTCTTTAATCCGCACACTTTTATTCCCGAAGCAAATCGTCCGGATTAATGAAGCGACCGGCTTAAATGTGAATTCTAGGTGGATTATTGGCTTCCAGATTAATGAGGTTACACTGTAATTAAAACGATAACATTAATTACAACACATATATATTTTAAAGGTGAAGAGGACAAATGCTCTACGAAGATTTTCGCTGGAAAAGAAAAAATAACGTGGCAGGAAGCACAGCAAGAATGTGAAGGGCACGGTGGATACCTGGGTAATATAGGAACTTCGCGGAATAAGACAATCTGGACTGGATACAAAAGATGGATGTTGAAGGAGGACTGTAAGTGACGAATTCTATTGTTCATATATACTGATAATAAGTTATTTATTGATGTGCATCATTCATGGTTCCAAATGAATTTTCAGTGAAAAATTAATTGAAAGTTAAAGAAGTATTGGGTTAAAAGTAGAAGTAAAGTTCTAGCATTTATAAATGATATGATTCTACAAACTCAACCATGCATATCCTGAGACAAGGACATTCATTTAAACTAAAGATTTATATGTACTTAGATTTGTATATTTCTAATGTTTTCAGAGATCTGTGTTTGCTATTCTCAAAATTTCTATGGTTTCATTGGACTTTAGAGCAAGATTTCATTACATTAACGATTAATATAGATATAGCATTGAACTGAACACAGTCACTTCATCACTTTTAAATGGAGACATTCAATCAAATCTTGTCTTTGATTTTGTATATTTGTCTCAACTTAATTTGCATAGTTTTGGAGAAAACACTTTATTTTTTTCTCATTCAATATAAATTATCGAAGAGTTTTGATTCTGCATGTTTTAGATAATTAAATGGCGATGTAAATTTCTAGTGTGTCCTTTCGTAGAGTGTTGCAGAGGCTTACAATTAGAAGTTGTGCAGATTATATGCTTGAACATCCATTCCAGATTCTGTTTTTTCAAGACTGTGCCTCTTATGTGAATACAAAAATGGAACTGCAGACTGTATCTACGCTAACTGTTCGGAACAACATGAATCTTTATGTGTAACCGGTAAATGTATAAATTAGCCCTAAAGTAATTTTCATCATCAAAGAAGTCCTATCATTTTTGAAAAATTCTATACATTTTTTTGTATTGAGTGCTTTACTGTAACAAACTTTTTATCTATTCATGCTTTTAAACTTATATCAAAACCTTTCACCTTTTCTAAGAGTCTGAGCAGCTACAGGAAGTTGCCTGGTTTGATGCAGAGAGAAGTTGTGAGACTTCCGGTTCTAGACTATTGACAGAGAAGGAATTTTCAGAGAAGGTCATTGGAGACAATATGTTTACGTCACACTCTTTCTGGATATATGGTGTTGCTGAATACTCGCCATGCGCTAGAAGCATAGGTATATTGCATTGTTTGAACCGATAAATATAAATCTTTACATTTTTTTGGTATTAATCTGAATTTTGAAAAAAAAATTATATGATATTTAATGCTTAATAAATGCATTCATTTATATCTATTTCTCTCATTTTATCGTATGCACATCTATACGTATTTGTGAAACAACGTGCAAAAAATAAGAGAATATATTTAATTTTTATCCTAAGAATTCAAGGTTGTCTGATTTTTAAACGAGCATTCTCCTCCATGAAAAGAAATACATGTATTTCGCAGGCACATGGCACATGGTAGATAGAACGTTCTATCGTTAAAATGATTTTGTCCTACGGACCCGGTTTAACGATAACTGTGGTGAGGGCTTGTCCCGAGACACAGTTATATTATTCTAACTAGGCACCTGATTGTTTTTGAAAGTGACCAAGTGTGTGTTGGGGGGGGGGGGGGGGCAGATATTTGACAACTTACCTGAAAAGAAAAATAAATTGTCCGAACTTGAAAATCCTGTTTCTTTCTTATTTATATCTGGAAAAAAGTTGGGGCAGCCCCCCCCCCCCCGGCTCCCTCACATACTACGTGCCTGTTTTGGATTGCATCTTTTGCGTCAAAATTTTGCCTTTCAATTCTAATTCCAGTTGACTGTAAAATAAATTGCTTTGGCAGGTTGTTGCGACATCTCTAACACTTCTAACATATCGTCATTAAGCGGTGTTCAGAATTCTGTTCTGAAATGCATGGAATTTTGTAAAGACACGCCCTATCTTGGACTAACAGTAAGTATTATCCAATTGTACATCTGTAGATATTTGTTAGGCTATACACTGTACATGTACAGCTGTATTCACAAGTTCCTAAAGCCTTTTTTCAATTTCTTTTTAAATAAAAGTTTTAGTTTGATTAATTACCCATTCTGTCAAAACTACATGAATATACTACTTTTTTAAATTTAATTTTAAGTATTCTTCAATCTGATTAAAATCGGGTCTTTGTACAGCGACTGTTCAGAATTTTGGAGCGCATCAGGATCTTATTTTGATTAGACTTATTTTTCTTCTTTTTATGATTATATACTACGTATCTTATTTTAAATTGACATTTCAATCAAATCGTAGAAATAGAGAGAAAAAAAGATAAACTAATTTTTTTCTTCAGAAAGAAAATACAACAATTGACAAATGTTTCTGTATAGAAGATATTGATACATTGTCCGCAATCTTCACAAACGCCAGTGAGTGTGCAATGAATTGTCATGAAGAATATACAGACTTATGTGGAGGGCATGATCGTTTGATTGTGTATGAAATAGGTAAAGCGTTCTTATTGGAAAAAAATTCTTTGAGATTAAACTTAATATCTTATTTTATCTCCACAATTACTATGAATAACTGACTACCAATTGAAATTATTTTTTAAGATAACATTACTAACTCTTTTTACGTCAAACAATCAAGAAATTGAATATTTTATATTGATATTAATTCATAACAAATATAACTGAAATGGTATCTTTTTCAAAATCAGTTTACAAAAATTAAAGACCGAAAATTAACTAACTTCACTAGGAAGCAAATTAAAATTTTGATATTAGTAATATCAAAATTTTCATGAGTCCTCTCACTCGCAAAAATTTAGAAAAATCCAGTCTCGCAAATGAATTGAATTCCATATTCGACTTCAAAATCGTGATTGCTGTTGATAATCTGTCCTTTTCATTTTGCCCTTACAAGTTTCCTCACTTCTGAAATTCAAAACAATATCGGGGTGAATATCAGGGCTCAAGAATGATGCAGACAATATAAAGGACACAATAAGTTATAACTATTAGTCTTAATTTAACCTTGTACATGTACATTTAATGATAATTTTAACTATAAATTGAAATACATGTATTTCACAGTTGAAAATGTGATATCTGTTATTTTCTAATTTTTGTGTCATCCGAGGAGCTTGAGGATACGCAAAGATCACTTTGTCCTTCATCTGTGCGTCTGTCCATTATGGAGACATTGCACAAAAGTCATTTGCAAGCGATACGTTAGCATCTGTTTTCTGTACATTCTCACTAGATATGGCAGAAGTTTAATTAATACTTTTTACCAGACAGAAAAAGTGTAGCGGAAGGGATGTATGAAACATCGGTGGAATGTATGTACCTGATAAAGCATCAAGACTACATGAACATGCGTTCTGCTGACTGTCTTATAGATGCTACTGGTTACATCTGTGAAACATGTAAGTTATTGTAATATTGCAATTTCGTTTCATAGAAAAACAATTCAAAGTACATTGTAAAAAAATTTTATAAAATAAAAGTATTATTTACAAAACTGTGAACACACAGAAATCTGCTTGGATGATCATCGAAGAGATATCCATTTCAATAATGTATTCGCTATACTTCTGAATATAACTTTACTTATAAATTTAAATATCTGTTAAGAAGTTGACTTTTCAGGTAACTGAGGTATACAGTAAGGTTTCTGTGATATGGATCTAGTGACCTTATCATTTTGGATTTTATTTATATAGGTGAAACTGGTAAGGAGAATTGTACACAAGCTGCTTACCCTGGTGAGTTGAATTGGTATGAAGCTGACGAGGAATGCCGGGAAATTGGCGGGAATCTTGGAAACATGGAGTTTTCTGATTATAGTAGTCTTAAGGATGGTACATACTGGTATGGAAACAGACGATGGCTGAAAGAAGAGGATCCAAGAGGTAAATTTATCTGTATATAAATAAAACAATTATATAAAACATCATGGAGGAGTCTCAGATTATTTTTATTGAAAATCTATGATATATGCTTTTTATTTTTTCACATGATAGGGGCAAAACAGTCTGAAACGGAAGCTTGTCTAAGCTGCAGATCTAAAAATGGCAGTCCGGACTGTGTTTACAAGTACTGCAGTGAAAATTTACAGGCACTATGCACAGAAGGTATACATTTATGTACAAAGATATTATTGACTTCCTTTGCAATATGTTTGTAGACAAAAGTGTGTAAACATAAAAACCTCCCAATTGAATGACTGACATTCATATTAAGGCATCAGTTTGATAAACCCATCAGTTTCAGATGTTGTAGCCATCTGCGAATAACCATACATTCTTCTAAATACCGTTGTAGTAAATTCAACGGAGCCTACCACTCATGAAATAACAACAGTCCACACAGTCCATAAATTAATGACAACGATAAAATACTACACTAAATCAGCCGGTTCAAGTGGAACTTTGATATTTGTTCCGACACAGAGTTCAGATCAACATGATCAAGGCAAGGCTAAATTTCAAAACGAGCATGACGATTTCAACTCCAATGTTATCGCCGTGATTGTGGCGTTGTTGGTGATATGTGGCGTGGTGGTCATGTTGGTAATCACAAAATTGTGAGTTTTCTTTATTAATTATCACATTTTGTCGAGAGTTTTTAAATATGTACATGTGTTTTGAACATATTTTATTGAATTAATCAAAAGGATTGGAAACAAGTTCTTGCAACTTACTGGTTCCTCTCCTTAAATATAACAATATGTCCTGCAAGTAATACATTAAAATATAATATTTACAAGTGAATAAGACGTTAATTTAAAATCTACATGTTTCATCAATAAATTTATGTACATGTATATATTATGTAATGTTTAAGGTGCTTATCCCTCTGCTTAAAATACAATTTTGATTTAAATACAATGTAATTTTTCAAAAGAAATCAATTTCAATTAATATAATTGAAATGCGAACCATTTCTTCATACCTTGCGGTGCAAGATTTGACAGAAATCCCGGTTTAAGAACTGTGTTTGATTTTTTAAATTGTTCAGTATGAAATGGGAAATTAGGTAAGATATAAACTCATAATTAATTCATAAACAATTTAACTTTTAAAATAATATTGTTACAGTAGTTGTTCTATTATTGTAATTATGTTAAATACATATCAATACTGACGCATGATCGAAGGTTTCTTATAACACAATTCACACTGTGTGGTCTTTGCGTAGTAAAGAGAGAAACAATTCTTTTATTTTAGACGGAAGAATGAAAAGGTGACATCAGACGTTACAGACCTAATAGATACAAAGAATGGACCAACCAAAATTTCCTTTCTAAAGGAAAACGATAGTAGACCATCATCATTAAGTCACGTGACAGTTGAAAGGCAGAGAAGCTTCTCTAACCCCAGCTTTATGGATCATGATGTAGACATTTTAGCCAAAAGTTTAGACAATGAAACTACCCATCAAGATCATGATCAAACTAATTAGTGGAAATTGCTCTCTCTCTCTCTCTCTCTCTCTCTCTCTCTCTCTTCAGGAAGACCGATTATCATCTCTTTGTGCATAATGTTGAAAGAAAATTGGATAATCATAAAAATTTAGTCAGGTAATTAATTTAGACCATCCGTATTTTAATTATTATTAGTTATCATGGTAGGAAATATTTCCTTATTGTGTAATATACAATTCTGAATAGGGAGACCAATACCATTATTATTAAAAAAAAATTATCTACTTTGCCATTTACTGCATGAAGCTTAAATTGTGGCTATGGTATTGAAATTATAATGCAATGTTACTTTTTAAGTACACGTGTCTTGTTAAGCGGATGATGTCTAATGGAATTTGCACATTATGTAATGAATTTCTGATTTATGTGATTCCATGAGTCGCGTTATAAAAACACTTATTCTGAAAGAGGAAATGACCATGAGTGTTAAAATTAGAAGTGTAATTATTTAACACTGCAACACGTGGCAAATATGAGTGGCCAAATCAAGGTCCATGGATAAGAAATAAAACTTTGAAAATTCTCAGTACTTCCTGTATATAACTTTACTAGAACAAATTCATTTTATTATTGTTATTATAAAGAATAATTATTAAAATTCAAAAATTTTATCTTCTATATGAAGCTTGCTAGATTGTAGCGGCCTTGGATTCAAAATACATCATGTATATTCTCAAAATGATCATTACTGTATTTACTCATGTATGGTTTTGCGTTATGTATAATTGGCATAATTTAAAAAAAAAAACACTAATGTACGACAACATTTCATTGTTTATATGATGAGCTGATTGTTGACCTATGTATGCATAATTCAGTAACATGTCGGGGTTTTTGTGAATCAATAAAATTCTCTCAAACAAGGTCTTTCTGTTGAAATCTTAAAGCACTTGATAGACACCAGGAAGCTATTCATAATATTGGAAGTACTGCTGTATTCATTTGTCCGAATTTCTCTTGTCATGTGAACTGGAAACCTGCTAAGCAATCGTAAATCATTGAAATCATGACACTATATCTTTGTAGTCTGGTAAAAAAAAAAAAGGTAGGGAAGGTATTGAACCTGGGTTTCCGATAATTATAGCAATCAACAGGTGGTTTTTGTATCATACATCTCTTTTGAAAGATTCATTGTCATTTCAATGAACATGATCCAAAGTGAATGTAACCTTTTTTTTTTGCAGGAAGACAAAACATAAACCTAAGGTATATAACTCAGATTTATTAAGACATTTTGATTTTAATTACTTATTCTGTCGTATTTTCAGGGCTTTTACTCAATCATAGCACAATATCTAAATATTTTGGGGAATATTGTTTTAAAATAATAACTAGATTGCAAACTCTTAATTAATCGCAGGGGAAATTTTGATAAGAATTTCCGGTTAATCTGCACATTGCTGCATGTCCTTGAATGCAGCACATTAATATTGTTAAAAAATGAAAAGAAACAAGTGCGTGAGTTAGCAGGGAAATAAAGTAGACATGTACAAGATGATGCAAGAAACTTAAAGTTCGTGAGAAAAAGGAAACGGACTATAAATAAGAATCATTTACTAAGCATGAAGGGAGATAACCATGGAAGAGGGGAACCCTTCTTCCAAGCCGGAAAGATTTGAGGGAATATTAACTCCAAGTTAAGACCCATTAGATAAATAAAAACCTTCTAAGTCCATTCCTCAGGTTCTGAAAATCAGTAATGAAGTTATTGAAAATTCTCAGAAAGATGTCACCGAATTCACAAAGTAATGTGTACTGTCTAGTATTTACACATGTTATTTTTGAAAGTTCATCATTATAGATAATAGTGGAAATTATTAAATTTCAAATACTCAAAAACATTATCAGGAAACGTGAATGAAAGCACCATATATGCATTTTGTAACTGAAAATTAATCAACAAGTGGGCTATGTTTTAGGATTTAAAAAACTGTAGACACCCAGACATTCGTAAAGAATTGCATATATATTCATTTTTTACTCGTTCTTCTATTCACTTCACTTATTATATGATACATTATGTAAAAAGCGTGATGATGATATCATTGCATGATATTACATATAACTTAAAATATCATTTCATGCTAATTTTGATACATTGGTATCTGAGGCAAGCTTAAAGGAGGTTCAGTTTCTATAAAAATGTAATTAAAAAACCTTTATGGGGTGCAAATTTATGTTTATTTTTATTTTTTTTACAAGACCGTTTCTAAGACTTCAAAGAAACTTGAATCATATTAAGATGCATCAATGAAAATTATTGTACAAAAAAAAAAAAAAAAAAAAAAAAAAAAAAAAAGCTTCATTTTCTGACTTACTGAATTTAAATAATAATTTAAAGAATTATTTCTCCTAGCTAAGGGGGTCCTTAGCTATAAATTAAATGAATGCCAACTTCAAAAAAAATATAGAAAAGCGAGGGCTATCGACATGAAAATGTTCACAAAACCCAATAGGAAGAAGAAAGAAGAACACTGTTTAAATATTCCATATGGGTATACCCTATATTAAGTACTGGATTATGGAGTGTAAAGCGTTGCTTTATTCGATAATCTTGTGATATATATATATATATATATATATATATATATATATATATATATATATATATATATATATATATATATATATATATATGTAGGACTCCAAAATCCGATGGTCACGCCAAAGTCCGATGGTCTGCACCATACCCTGATGGTTTGACACGCCAGAGTCCGATGGTGCGGAAAAACAATTAACATTTGTGACGTCATAGTACTGCTGCGCCAAATTGCGATGCCGCACCATGCCAAGATCTAAAATAATTTAGGAATGACTCTAATTCTTGGCCAAATTATTCGAGTATAACCTGGTTTGGGTCAGTTTAGGCTTTATAATCCGCGAAGCGGATTATAAAACAGCTTAAATCTGGAATTTTCCATGAATCCCGAGGACTGGAAATGAGAGGATTGCATGGATACAGACGATTCAGCTGGTTGTCAGGGGGTGTGTCCCCATACCAAACTAGGTTATACAGAAATAATTTGTGTTCCTTTTTGGATATTAACCAATCAGAGGCTAGAATATACAAACAAAATTAAATTATATTTTAGGAATGACTCTAATTCTTGGCCAAATTATTCGAGTATAACCTGGTTTGGGTCAGTTTACGCTTTATAATCCGCGAAGCGGATTATAAAACAGCGTAAACTGACCCAAACCAGGTTATACGCGAATAATTTGGCCAAGAATTAGAGTCATTCCTTATAATTTAATTTTAAAATCATTAAATAACTATGGGTGTAAAATTTCGTTGCTTTTTATTAGTTCAAATTTGCCGCTCAATAATACAACCATAGTAACGGAAGTGATGGGAAGCGAGGGGAGGTAAAAACTGATAGTTAGGCCTAGCAGCCATGTTGTTTGTTTACATGTGGTAAGATCGAATTATTGTTTGAAGTTAAAGGTACATTTATTAAATCTGGAATTTTCCATGAACCCGAGGACTGGAAATGAGAGGATTGTATGGATACAGATGATTCAGCTGGTTGTCAGGGGGGTGTGTCCCCATACCAAACCAGGTTATACAGAAATAATTTAATTTTGTTTGTATTCTAGCCTCTGATTGGTTAATATCCAAAAAGGAACACAAATTATTTCTGTATAACCTGGTTTGGTATGGGGACACCCCCCCCCCCCCCAAACTGAGTGTCTGATATTTAAATGCGGAGTCGGTAAATAATTTAAATCGGTTATTGTTTTAAATTTTCTAATATCTATGAAACGCGATTGATTTAAAATTTTGTAATTTAGAGGAAAGTCCTATCTTTATATAAAGTACAAAACAAATAGAAAGAAATTATAAAAAAAAATGCGCCATACATGACTTTATTAAAGACGCGTGTGTACAATACTGTGAAGAGGAGAATAGTGCAAATAAATTCACAGAGACCAGAAATCTCTCTGTCTACGTATATATATATATAAACTTCTATAGAAGCAGGCTCCGGGGCCATAAAACTTAGATGAGCTCACTTTTGATCTCAGTCTCACTTTTACTTTATATATATATAAATGTTACTTTATATATATATAAATATATATGTATCTTGTATCTTGTATATATATATACTAGTGGAAAGTGAGCTCGTCTAAGTTTTATGGCCCCGGAGCCTGGACACAATTTTCTGCATGACCAAAAAGTTTTCTTTTTACATTAATGCTTTCTACTTACATGTATCTATCTGCCATAATTTCTCTCCCCCCCCCCCCTTCTCTCTTTTCAAGACCCCAGTAAATATTTTTCTGCAAGGGGTGTGTCTTCGAGGGCGAAGATAATTTATTTATGGAGGAATGTAGAGATTTCCAGCTATAAATGTTTCTCCATCTCTGTAACAATTATATATTCATTGATTTAATTTTGGAATATTCAGGAATCAGTGTTTGACATAGTATTATAATATTGCAAGAAAAAATATATTTATATGTTTAAAGATGAAACAGACTGCCGTAAATTGGTCATTCAGGTTTCAATTACTAATGGATTATCATAGAAAACGCACTCTCCGTGAATAAAAAAAAAATAAAATAAAATTTCAGCATAAAAATGATGAACAATTAATAATCTATTATTACGTGAAAATATCAGAAACTTCTTTGAAATACTTATCTCTACAAGGTATATGCAATGTATGAACATCATAATAATTGTCAATATACATAAAAAAAATTATATTCATAAACTCCTCTGGGTGTTAAGGTTACAGTGTGAGGTGGATTCAAAAAATTGTCAATTTCCTAAGCGTTTAATCAAATTAAAATTTAGTTAATTAATTTTTAACGATTTGAAAGATAAGTCCCTATGTAATTTATTTATCCCAATTAGTCAATATACTTTTCAAAATTTATTTAAGTGAGTTGATATTCCTTTTGAGAACTTTTGTGTCCCTTTGGATTTTTCGGGGTCATTTTGGGTAAATACGCGCCCTGCATTAAAGCGTTCACTTCACCCGAGTTTGTTTTGGTAAAGATGGCGCTGAATTTGTTTTTTTCAATCGCACTTTTTCTTTTATTTTCTTTTACAGTCACATATGCGAGTAACATTGACGGATGTAGAGTAGGGGAACCAGACTGTAAGTATACTTTTATTTGTAGTAGAATTCTCAAACGCACTTAATTTCAGGAAGCAAGTATAACTACATGTATACCATCTATAAAATGATCAGATGATAGGGAAGGATATACGTCCCTAATCCTGGGATAAATCCAGGTCTAGTATACACCATTTACCTATGTAGCTTGAATTACCTTCACACCTTTATTTAGCTATTCAAAATATAATGTTTTAGCTATTTCAATGCAGGTTATCACATTTTTTTAAAATTTTAAAGTAGACAATAACAATATTGTAACAAGCCATATTATAATCATGCAGAAAAAAATAACATCTTTTATTACATTTTCAACAGTGAAATACTGTGATTTATTTTTTGAATAAAAGTGATATTCTCTCACAGTGTGAAAGGATAACAAAATGATATTCTCTCACAGTGTGAAAGGATATCAAAGTAAGTAAAAAATAATTTCTGGCCTGTCATAAGATAGAGATAGTAACTAACCATCTTGATAGAGCTAAAATGGCAAATTTCTTCCCAAATGATTGTTAAAATCCATGCTATGTAATGTTTTCAATCTCACAACTGGTAAGCTATGACGTCTCAACCGCTCAACTATGGCGTCAAGCCTATGACACTGTGTTAAGAAAAGACAGAGGCAAAGGGAAAATCAAAAAAATGTAATAAACAGAACATTCAATGTTTTGTAGATGAATATGGAATTTATTTCACTGGTGAGACAGGATCTTTTGATATTTTCACTCGTGCTTCGCACTCGTGAAAATATAAAAAAAATCCTGTCCCACTCGTGAAATAAATTCCATATATTCATCTACTGAACATTGAATATCCTCTATATATCTACTCCAGCATGGATTCAGAAGTAAAAGATCATGCGAAACACAGTTGCTAGAATGTGTGCACGACTTAACTAGAAATCTGGAAAATGGAAAGCAAAGTGATCTGCTCATTTTAGATTTTTCTAAAGCTTTTGATAAAGTGTCCCATAGCCTACTTCTTCATAAACTACATCACTATGGAATCAGAGGAAACACACATTGTTGTATGGAAGCTTTCCTTTCAAACAGGAGCCAGGTAGTGGTGGTTGAAGGGGAAGAGTCTGATGTTGGTAAGATTGAGTCTGGAGTACCCCAGGGATCAGTCCTAGGCTCGAGTCTATTCCTCTTCTACATAAATGATCTACCAGACCACATAACCTCTACAGTTTGGCTCTTTGCAGATGATACCATAGTATATTTAACTATTTCAACGAATTTAGATTGTCACACCCTTCAAGAAGACCTTGATAAACTCTTTCTTTGGGAAACAAAATGGAAAATAGAATTGCACCCAGATAAATGTACAGTGCTTACAGTTTCAAAAAAGAAAAACCCTATCATTTACAACTATACCCTTCGCAATCATATACTTGTCCATGAAGAATCTACAAAATATCTAGGCTGTACTATAACATCCGATCTAAATTGGGGTCTACATATTTCAAATATCTGTAAGAAGGCAAATAAAACTTTATATAATGATTCCTACAACGCAATCTCCATATATCATCCAGATCAATAAAGGAGAGAGCATACATATCTCTGGTTAGACCGCAGCTGGAATATGCTTCGACAGTTTGGGACCCATACCAAAAAGGCCACATAGATATGTTGGAAAAGGTGCAAAGAAGAGCGGCACAATACGTCATGGGAAATTATAGAAATATATCTAACATAGGAGAAATGATTAAACATCTGGAATGGAAAAATTTTAAAAGTAGAAGGAAAGATGCAAACTTGAATATGATGTATAAGATAATAAACAACAATTGAAAGTAGCCATCAGACCAGAGGACCACTTCACTAAGCCTGTAAGAAGATCGCGGCACACAAAACAACACTCTTTTGCTATACCATCTGCAACCAAGGACTGTAGAAAGTGGTCATTCTTCTGCAAAACTGCGGAAGAATGGAATAGCCTGCCAGAGGACATCACGGCAGCAGAATCACTCGAGATCTTCAAATCTCGAGTGACTAAGAAAGACTAACTTAAATAATCCTTTCTTTTATCGAGTTTTTTAAAAAAAACAACAAATAAACAACCAAAAAAAAAAAAGTTTCTTTTAATCATGCAAACATGCACACACCCAACTGGCAAAATCTTCAACTTGATGAATGCGGCCAGATAGAGGAAGAAGAAGACAAAAATTCCTAAGAGTGTCCCTATTGATATTTTCTATGGACTTTTAACACTGAGCAAAGATAGTCAAAACATTGCTGCTTTTGAACACTTTTGAACAAAAGATGTATTAGCCATAGACTCACGCAGGTGAGTTAAGGCTAGGTATAGGCATTTCTATGCAAATAATCTAATTAAAATGCCTAAGGACTATATCTATTATACAGGGGAAGTTAAAACTTATTGTTTAATACATACTTGGTACCCACGACATGAGATAGCCAGTACACATTATGACGTCATATTATGACGTCATTGTTCTTTACTACACACGATTATAATGGATATCAACAAAAATGCTACGGCGCAAGGGCATGCTCTATTTTATTTAACTGAAACATGGTTTATTTAGAAGCAAAATATTCCAAAGTTTGCTGGAATTGCTGCACAAATATCAACAGCTCAGTTGTATAATTTCTATTTGTGAAGTTTTAAATTGAATAAGGGTAAAAACGTACAGTCCGGTATAAGTTTCCTCAAATTCCGATCAAATGAGAAAATGTCTAGGATTTGTGCAGCAGTTTTATTAATCTATATAATATTCTTCTTAGCATTATACAATTTTTATGTAAAAATAAATAGGGTAATCCCTTGCGCCAATGCTGTTTTGTTGATGTGTTTCATAACCTCCATAGATAAGATCAGTGACGTCATACTATGATTAATCTTAAATGGAACCATCCTCAGTTATTGTAAATTCAAGTTTGCCCCCCCCCCCTTCTCAGCTTACATGTTGAAAAAAGCTCATTTCAAAAATAAGTGTGATAAAGTAGTTAAATAAAGTACAGTCAAACCTGTCATAGCGGTCACCTTTATCCAGCGATCACCTGTCCTATGCGGTCATTTTATTTCCTCCCAATGAATTTTCCTATATAATGTAACTCTATTAAGCTGTCACCTGCGTAATGCGGTCAGCGATCACCAAATTTCACGTAAAATCGCCGTTTTACCTGGTATATAGCGGCCATTTTGTCCAATCACGTGACCAGATCTCGAGTCAGGTGACTCCCAATTTCTGTCATTTATGTAAATAATTGGTCTAGTGTGGCGATGTCTTTGGAAAAATAATTGGCCTGATTAAAACCATTTAAAATATTGAATATTTTATTTTTTTAACAAAACTCAAATAAGGGTGCTAATGAACTAAATGGTTTTCAGGAAAACGAACTTATGAGAATCTTAGATTACGGAATTTGAATCTCATGGTTTAAAACATTCTGATTGATATTTTAAAAAAAACGCATTCTTCTTTATCTAAAAATGGATACAATATTAAGGTGTTTTCCTAATTATTAGTTCACATTTGGCATGCCTAACTCTGATAGGTGTAATTGTGTAAACGCATT
Source organism: Saccostrea echinata (assembly GCF_033153115.1). Lineage (NCBI taxonomy): Eukaryota > Metazoa > Mollusca > Bivalvia > Ostreida > Ostreidae > Saccostrea > Saccostrea echinata. The sequence continues at coordinate 4,251,212 of NW_026889750.1, forward strand.
GGCAGGCAGTTTTTAACATCTAGGAAACGTATTATTTGTAGAAACCCTAGTTATCTGTTTTGTATACTGAATGTGTCCTGATTATCTCGTGATTTTCAACTGGGTAAGACGACCGTTAGGATTTAATCACGCTTCATTGCTCACAACACCTGTGAATTTGATATCAATTTGTATTGCACACTTCTTTGATCATCTACAAGTAACTCAATTAAGCTTTGTAGGTAATTGAAGCTATGTAGCTAAATAAGGTGGTGATGGTCCCTGACCTGATATAAGAGACATAAATATTTTTTTATGTCTCTTGTTATATACACTGATATATGTATCAGATACAGAGGCTACATGGAAATAAGATTATTCTGAAAAATAATTGTCAAATACAGTCAAACCTCGTTATCTCCAACTTGATGGGATCGAGAAAAAACTTTGAGATACCCGAGGATTCAATATATCAGGGGTAAAATGCTTAAAGAATAAGTGATTGAGACTTCTAAATCACTTTGACATATCCATGGTATTCAAGATATCAGAGTTCGAGATACCGAAGTTCAACTGTATTAAAATTTCAGATAATCTTTACTCCAATAAAGAAGTGCAGTCAAGCAAATTTTCAAAAATGTGTACAGCTGTATGTGCAGCTCTAAGGGTGCATAAATCTATAGAAATCTATAATACATGCCGCCATGTGCTTTTTCCTAGAGGCATGCTTTCTAAATATGACACTCTTGACTTGGATAGTACTTGGATCTTCAGGTTTTATTAGTGTATTATGGGCCATGACTCATGGCTCTGAAGTGCTTTACAATAACTGTTCAGTATTATACTTTATAAAAAAAAATCCTGTATATTATATTTATTATATACTATTATATTATATTAGATACAAGTTTTTGTTTAATACATATAGTAGACTCAGAACTGTATACATGTTTATGTAAACAAGTGAAGGTTTGGGAATTTAGTCAAAGCTGAACATGACTCGTAAATAGGCACACACCATACTAGTATTCCTATCTCCTATGTCAGAACTGCATGGGGTTTATAAATCTTTGCACCTGATTGCTGTTAGCTGGTCACTATGGTTTGTAGTACATGTATATTTTACATTGTCGGATATCCTTTTTGTTAACATTTCATTTCATTCACTGTGCATTAGTATTTATTTCACTTTGTAATGCATTGACCTCTGCAGCTGATATCAAATATCTTTGGTACCATTTTTCCTGACACAGCAGAGGAATACAGAAGTCATTTTTTTCACACACAAGTTAATCACACTGACAAATAAGGAGATGTCCGCTCAGGTAAAATCAGTGAAGCAAAATGCATTGAACCATAAACAAGTCTGAGGATTATATAGGGGCTGGAGAAGCACATGATGGAGGAGAGAAATATGGTGGACAAAGATATTGCTATTCCTTTTAGGAGTCATATTCAGCTTTAACCACTTATTCCCAATAAACTACTTTCAGATATTTGAATTGCAGATTTCAATACATTGTTATCTAAAAAGAAAAATGCTTGACATTTGTTTAAAACGTACAGTTAAACATGGTGAATATAATACTTTTACTACATCAGTCTGTTAAGTTAGTTTCAGCACAGATGATTATAAAACATAAATTTCTTGCTATCATTAACTAATTAAAAAAATGATTGCATTTTTTCCCAAAACAGGATTTTTATCTGTAAACAAAGTATGTAATGATGAATATAAACCAGTGTTGAAAAGAAGTTATTTATTTTACAATTTTAGGTTTTGAATTTAACAATTTAAAAGATCGCACAGTTGACCATGTGATGGAGAAAGATGATGATGAGTTATACTGGAAGATTTTCTGCTTTAAAGGACTTGCAGAGTCAGTCATTTTCTTGTGGGTGAATCCTGTGGTATGTTGAAATTTCAAGTACTGTAGATTCCTTATTTTATGCGAGTACATGTACTTAATATCATGAAAAGACTCATACACATAAAATCACAGGAACATGATTTCATGAATGGAATGTTCACCAATAATTTTAACGTAATTTTATTTCGCGAGTGGTGCTTCACATGAAATTATGAGATAATATATTCCTTACGTATATTAAGGAATCTACAGTATTAAAAGTTATGCATATTTTTAAATTAAAATTCAAAATTCATTAAAATTCATTTTGTTTGATGTACGTGTACTTCAACCCATATTTTTTCAAGTTGGGTAGGTTTTTTTTTTAAAAAAAATTTTTACTGATAAATGTAATGAACCACATATTTACACATTTATTCCTCCATGTTGAGTCCATGATTCTCACTTTAACTTCATTGACAAAAATTCATTTCAGCAAATTGAAAATTTATATAATAAAAGTCTAAATGCTAAAAAGATAATATGTAATTTTCCCGGAAACATTTAAAAAAAAGATTAAATTTAAAATTAAAGTACTGAAAAAATTTATAGAGTAGGGATAATTTTGATGGATTAATCGGAGTACATCAAATAAAACATTTTTATTGTTGGCCTCATGTTCACATTTTTACACATGTATTATGAAATGTTTATATAGTATGTATACATTTCACATGAGTATCAGGCTGTGTTGTGAATTATGACTAAAATTGTGAACACAAAATTGGAAGCATTAGGAAATAGTTGATAAACATGTTCAAAGACAAGAACTCTTTGATGAGAAATTTTAAGCATCAATAAGAATTTTACTGATAAAATAATTCATTTACACAAGTATAAATAGAAGAGAAGTACATGTATATGACCAAAGTCTCCCACCCCCCTCTCACACACTACTTCACTTGTTTTTTGCTAATTTTCTTTCAGTATATCTTCCATGTTCAAATTAATATGTAATATGTATGTAAAAATAACTACCGGTATTGTTGTCTTTAAAGTCACTTGACATTGTAAAAAATGCGGTCTCTATAGGGAAACAGTACCAATTATTTTCCTATAGAATTTTGTACATGTTGTACAAACCTTATGCTCTCTCAGAACTCTACTAATTCAATTTCAGACAAATCCTTGGAATTGTTTATAATTATAAGAAATATTCCAAATGCATTTCAGATGAAGCTTAATTTTAGTCATGTACCAAGCCACTTTAAGACAGTGAGGGGAATAACTGTACAGGAAGTCAAAGATCAGAGGGATTCCTTCAGCCCTGTGTACAGTGTCCTCCAAAAGTTGAGACTGGTTGTTCAGAGAGAGGTGGAAGAAGTACCATTCATTGCCTTTAACCAGAGCTGTATTGGAGTGCAGTCCGACACACCATTCACTGCCAAATTTTTGATCAAAAGTATATTTTTAGCTTTGTTCCTTTCTTTCCTTTATCTTTTTTTAAAAAAAAATACATGTAGCCTTTGTGTACTGGAAATCAAATGAATTTTGTTGTTTATAGAAAATGAAGGGGAAAGGGGAGGGGATGTCATTTCTGTGTAATTATATGTCTTGGATATAATTTATGGGCTTAGAGTAAAAGCTAGATTATAATTTTCCAAAAAATAAATATATATATGTAAATTATTTGCCTTGTTTTAATATTTCCAGACTTGGAGCCCTGGCTTTTAGCCTCTCTAGGATTTGGAATTATTCTCTTCTTATCAGCAGGAAGTTGGAGTCAGTAAGTCTGTTTCAAATCTTCTGAGCCAGAGACTTAGTGAGCTGTTTTAGCTCACCTGAGACAAAGACTCAAGTGAGCTTTTCTGATCAAAGAGCATTTTCTGTTCATCTGTCATCCATAGCGTGTCCTCCTGTTAACTTTTACATTTTTCAACTTCTTCTTTAGCATCATTTGGCTAATTCACCGATCTTACATGTAACACAAAGCATTTGTTGGTAATGGGATTTTAATGGAAGAGCCACACCCTTTTACAAGGGGAAATAATTTAAAAATAGCATAAAATTACTGGTTTCATATAAACTTCTTCCTCTCAATAACCACTGGAATACAAATTACAAAACTTTTGGGAAAGCTTTCTGAATGAGTGTTGATTTAATTTTGTTCAAATCATGTGGTCCCGCATAATATGTCCATGTGTATTCCCTCTATAAAAATAGCCTTTACTAGCAAGCATCTTAAAGGGAAAAAAAGCCAAGCCCAAAGCTGTAATAAGCAAGGAGATCTCAAATTTTGCTCCAAGGGCTTGAGTCCAAGGGCTGGGCTGTTACACAGTATGTAGTGAAAATGCATTTCATCTTTGAAGAATCTTTCTATTTTACAAGGAAGGATCTTAGACATAAAGTACATGGTTTGAACTGTTATCACTATTTATGTAATGAGCAAACACTGCAAAGGTCCCTCAGCTTATTGAATTTTTGAATTTCATGACCCCTGATTCAGAATGAGGCTAAATGTAGTATGTAATATTGAAAATGCATTTCATCCTCTTTGCTGATAGGCATCTGGAGGCAGAGTTGGAGGGGAAAGTTTATTTAAACATTTTATTGGTTCAAGTGTTCTAACAATGCATTGTGGGTACATTGTACATAGAAAACAAACACCGCAGTTACTGACTTTACATTCAAGGCCCATGGACCTGTAAACATGCATATATTTCTTTTTGTTTTGGTTGCAGAAGAGTACATTCTTGATACATCTGTATGCTTATATTTTTAACTTGCAGCAATGTGAAGCTCCACTATGGTTTTGGTGTAGGAGTAGGAGTGATGGCATCCCTTCTCATTGTAGCGTTTGTGCTGAGTAGGATGTTCCCTCAGGTACTACACATACCATCTAGAAATTCAAACGTCATGAAAGCTGTATTGCTGTGTGCAAATTACATGTAAAGAAATAAATCAATTTTTTTGTTTTGCTCAAGGTCTATTTGAATTGCCGTACATCTTTTTTTTTTTATTGAAAAAATAATAAATTTTGGAAAAATGAAAATTTTAATGTTCCAGTTAAAATTTCCTCTAAAATGTCCAAATTTTTTTTTTTTATCAGCCATGTAAGCGAGAGTCAGATGCTTCCAATTTTTTGTTGTTGTTGTTGTTGTTGTTGTTAAAGTTTGTCATGCTTGTAATTTTAATTTGTCATCTGTTTTATTATCTTTTTACATTTATCACCTCTTCACTAGATGAAAAGAGGGGCCAAGTCCCCTTTTAAGAGAGGATTAAAGATATATACTGTAGATCACTAAATTTTCATGATGCCTTATTTTCGCAAGATTGTTGTTTGGTATTTAAAAGCGAAACAAAATTTTCATGAATTTTGGATATAGCTCTATATAATCTTTGATAATATAATTATACTCGAGAATGACATTTTCGCGACTAGATACTTTTGCGTAATTATGCGAAAATAAAGTTCTCATGAATAAAAAGTTATTTACATTATAAAAAAAATAGGATGGGTTCATTAAGGAATCTTGTACTAAAGAATAATTGGGTCAGAAAAAAACTTAATTGAAACACAGGTCTGTAAAAAATTTTATAATATAATAAAATTTTACATAGAATATTCTTTAAAAACTTTCTTCTAAAATGAAGCCATTAACGTGTAGTTCAGATTATTTCATTAAGGGTAAGTCTATTCAAATTATATTTTTGGATGGAATATGTAAATCATATGTTTATGAAAAGAATAAGAACTAGATACTTATTGCCTAGGCAATAACAGGTCTTCTGTTTTCTTGACTTCTTTGAAAAAGAACAACACCATCTTCTCAATAAGATTATTCTAAATAATTAACAAAAGTTATCTCAAGGCTTCCAAAGATATGTAAATACAGATAAAAACAAACGGAATTACTTTTCTGATTTCTTTATGTACTTCGTCATGAATGAAAGTGCTCCAAACGAATAAAATGTTCATTCTACACCTAAATTATTCACAACTGATCATCCCTAAAAGTTTCCATGAAAAACTACTCATGTTTGAGACAACTTCTGGTTTTTTGGTTGGCACTTCTGACGAAAATAATTCGCATGGTCATGGTCTATCTAACATCTGCATTAGCCAAACATTTCTGTAAAAAGAAAAAACTAGAAAAATTCACTTTTTTGCATAGCTTCCTGTCATGACCAGAAGTGACGGCAACGTACGATTTTTACATGATGTAGATAAACTGGTGACTGACTATAAGTTCTGAAAGTTTTAGACTTCAGTCATATACTGTTTTTGAGCAATTAGGTGAACAAAATCTCAATTTGAGGACAGAAAAACATGTGACCAGAAGTGCATTTTCCTAAGATGGTTGACTTCACACCAGACAATTGCAGTCTCAATAACATATGTAAAAATCATTTCAAAAACTTTATCAATAAGTGATATTTTTGGGAAAGTTAAAAATCCCAATTACATAGTTTCTCTCTTATAACCGGAAGTTGTCGTTTTTTTGTTTCCAGTGAGACCAACACATATAGAAACTGTGAAAGAGATTCAATTATATGATGCAAGTTTTATTTAAAAGAGAAAAGTTTAAATTTTTGATTTCTTTGATCACTTCCTGTAACAACTGGAAGTGATGGCTGATGCTATTAACCCAAAGGGTTTTGCCTACTCATTAAGTTCTATTACTCGTATAAGTTTGGTGTCTTAATCTCTTACCGTTTCTGAGATCTTACTTTGACAAGTTCTTATTTTGCGGACAGTAAAACATGCGACCAGAAGTGAATTTTACCAAGATATTTGACGTTACTCTAGACATTTGCAGTCTAAATAACATACCTTAAAATCATTTCAAATACTTCATCTGTAACCGATATTTATGGGAAAGTAAAATACTCAAATTATGTAGTTTTTCGCTTATAACCGGAAGTTGACGTTTCTGTTTCCGTTGGGACCAACATATTTCGAAACTGCAAAACAGATGCAATAATGTGATGCAAGATTTAATTAAAATAAGAAAAGTTGAAATTTTGATTTCTTTGATCACTTCCTGTGACGACTGGAAGTGACGGCTGACGGATTTAAACATATTCCCTAAACCTACTTGTCATGATCTATAATCCCTAAAAGTTTGGTGTCGTAATCTCTTACCATTTCTGAGATATCGTCCGGACATGATCTCTTTTGAAAAAAAGGAAATCGGACATATCTGACGACCAGAAGTGAATTTTGCAAAATCCTTCTGAAGGAAGTACCCCTTTAAAAATAAAGCTACCTAAAGGGGTATTTGATACGGATTTATAGGAAGATAATTATCCCAATTGGCAGTTCACACCTTCGCATGCGATGGTTTGTGTACACTACACAATTGTCAGAAGGTCAAGTGTCAAACATAGGTGACGTTTTCCAGTGTCTCGCGAGCGAGAATGAGAGGAAAATAGCGGCATTTATCGAGAAATTCAAAATACTGTACAAATTTTCATATTCCGTGAATTTTGGTGTCCTGCTGGTACACAATAAATGGGCTCGAAAAACTGTACATTTTGCGTACTGCCGGTACATATCACATGTATGCCTTCAAAATGTTTTTAGTTTGTGTCATTTGTCATGATCCCTGAAAGTTTCAAGAAAATCCATCAAGCCATCTCTGAGAAATCGCTTGGACAAAAAATGGGGAAAAAATAATAATAATACTAAATAATAATAAAAATAAACAGTACAATCACTATAAGGTCTTCCGACTGAAACGGAAGACCTTAAATATATCATTAAAATGTATAAAATATATAAGATAAGGATTAAATCAAATTTTTAGGATATAAATTATTTTTAATCAACATTTTGCATATTCTGAATGTAGATCTTCACAATGTGCATGAAAGAGTACGATGTAAGTATTTTCAATCGATATTTAATTGGGTTAAATGCTTTAAATTAGTTTAGATGGATACTGTGAATTGTTTTTAAAGATGCACTATATATATTTCATAGAGTAATAAGCCCATAGAAGAAATGTGGAATTGATTGAAATACATGTATCTAAATAATGAGAGAATAGTAATAACAAAGACAATTGTATCAAAGACTGAACACTTTGAGAGGTCTTATTTTTGATTGAATAAAATTTAAATTCATAGATAGTACTCAATAAGTTCTAAATTTATGAAAGAAATATATGTATATAGAATCCATTAACATACATGAAGAAATTAATGCAAATATGCAAACTGTGTATATAACTGTAAATATGTAAACTAACCAAATGAACACTCAGTGTATGAAATTAAAAAGAATTACTGTATGTGTACTTAAAAATGCGGGCTTCATATTTAAGTGGCTTTGGCGCAGACAACGATGCGCTAATTCATGAATACTGCTAAGAAATCATTTATATATACAATATACGGCACGGACATGTATAGCGCTAATTCATGATTTCGCCAACAACTCCATACCCAGTGGTTGCACTAAATTTTGAATACGCCAATATATGTACATGTACAGTATATTAAGAGTTTCCTGATACATAAAGTGAAAGAACAGCATAAAATTTATTTTTGTTTAGTTGCAGTAATAATTAACTATATTTAATTAATGGAAAATGCTATGTAAACAATTAAATGCAAATGCCATGAATGTTTAGCAAGGCTGTAACAAAGCCAGGAGACAGTCTTGCTGATTCACTGGAATTCTGTATAATTTTATACAGTTAGTTTCTTCCACTACTCATATCAAATTAATATGCAAGCATTCCCATAAACTCTGAGAGTTTGTTCAGGTTATGTCCAATGGGGCCAGAATTGGACCTCAGTTGTGAACATGGTAAACCTACTTATTTCAGTGGTTATCATATTTTAGCATCTTTCACACTGCTTCCTTTATGCTAATTTAAGTACACTCTAATATTTAATTAAAACAATTGCATTTAAAAGCTTGGCTCCAAATACTCTACTTCATGAATATGCTAATTGATGATGAAGATGTACATTTACAGTAAAAGAAAACTTCATTTTACATAAAAATGTATAGAAGGAAAATTATTTTTAAAATCTTCATCTTGAGACTTAAAACATTGCTGTAATTAGTTGAAATTGTATTCAAATTTCTCTTTTTTTGGTCAGATAATTTTTTTAATGCTATAACTCTTGTAACTACATTGTAAGGTCAAGAAAGATAGTTGTAACAGCTGATATGGAATAAATTGTCAGTGATATTCAATTTTAGTGATCTCAAAACCCTCACTAATAATGCCAAAATTGAATCCTTGCTAAAAAATTCTGCTTGTACGGTATATGCCTTTTTCTGAAACTTTATTTTTTTCAATTTCAGAGCCTTAAGAAACTTGGTTACGTACTGATGGCAATTGGATGTTCTACCTACATGTACTTATGGACATACATTGTACAACACTTCTATGAAACCTCCTCCACTTTGTTTGGCTTGTACTGGCAGTGGATTGTGGGATATGTACTTGTCTCGGCCCTCATCAGTTTTGCCCTTTGTTATCGTTATGGTCCACTGACGGAACCAAGGACACTAAATCTGATCAAGTGGTGTTTACAGTTGATTTCACTGGTGTTTATCTACAACGGTACACAGATTCGAGAGGCATCTGTGGCCATTATTGTAACTTTGATTACTTTGTATAACCTTCCTGCAGGATTATTTGACAACAGATTTACTAGATATATTAGGTAGGTACTTTTTGCCTATAACTGTATGACGTAGTTTTATTTTTGAATTTTTTTTTATATCTTAACCCTACATCCAATAAATAAATCACAAAGATAAGAATTTCTCTTGAATACATTGATAGGTTTGTCGCATAGATAAGTTACTGTATTCATGCATGATACATGTACTTTGAAAATTAGTATTATGTGATCTTACATGGGTTGAAATTCTCAAAAATGACACTCTGCTGTGAACTAAATGTTGCTCTGCTGATCAATAATTTTTAATTTTATATAAACTGGTACATGTATATGTTTGTTTTCAACTTTATTTGCCAGTATTTCATATAAATTGTCCTAATTTCATTAAAAGTTATTAGCTAATGAGATTCTTTGTAAGGTTAGGATTATAAAGGTACACTACTAAATATTGGTTTTACAGGTACAAAATTTTCAAACCCAAGATCAAGTTATTGACTGAACAAGAGTACCAGGAGCAGGGCTTCGAGGAGACGAAGAAAGCCCTGGAGGAACTGAGGAGTTTCTGTCAGAGTCCCGAGTGTAACAAGTGGAAGACCATCAGCTCGCTCAGTAACCCTCGAAGGTTTGTGTATTTAGTATTATCAGGGTCATATTCATTCTGTCCTGAGTGTAATAAGTGGAAGACAATCAGTTCACTCAGAAACCCTCGAAGGTTTGTGTTCTCAGTATTTATCAGCGTCATACTCATTCTGTCCTGTCTGGAAGACAAATCAGCTCACTCGGTAACCCTCAAAGGTCTGTCTTCATAGTGTTTATAAGGGTCATACTCATTCTGTCCAGAGTAAAATACCTGGAATTTACTCAGTGTTTATAAGGGTCATACTCATTCTGTCCAGAGTAAAACACCTGGAATTTACTCAGTGTTTATAAGGGTCATACTCATTCTGTCCAGAGTAAAATACCTGGAAGAGTACTCAGTGTTTATAAGGGTCATTCTCATTCTGTCCAGAGTAAAACACCTGGAAGAGCACTCAGTGTTTATAAGGGTCATACTCATTCTGTCCGGATTAAAACACCTGGAAGAAGTTTTCTTTAACATCATTATTACCATGCCTACAGTATTTGACACTTTCACAGTTTTTTTAATTTTGATTTGCTTTTATCTTGAAGACAATTCAGGCTTTTTAAATCCAGTGCTTTTCACACTCTGCCTTTAGTGCAATAAAAATAGTGAGGTAACCAAAGTTCCGATTGTAGCTGGGTCCACTCTAGGACTTAATTCATATTCCCAGATCAAATTCACTTGGCACAACAATCTCTCAGGATATGTTTAAAGGTTGACTCTTCATGAACTCTAAGTCTTAATGTCTTGTTCTATGGAGAGTGGTGGGGATAACATTAAAAAGAATATTGTGATTGATGAGTATTTTACTGTAAGTTGTATATGTATATTTTTTCGGTTTACATGTGCATGTACTAAGTAGACATTTTCTTTCCTAGTCTCCAACGGTGACCATTTTGTTTATGATCACGGTTACACTTTCATAAAACAAGGTCACCTGCAGCTGTAGGCAACACACTTTTGTAAACATTTTCATTCATTAATAATTCTGTTTTTCTTAAAAATATGTCAAGTAACTGAAAAAAGAATATTTCAAATATCTTGATAATCCTGCATTATAAAACAATTTTCTTGACAGATTTGCTGATTTTGTGGAGGGTAGATCCTGGCACGTGACAGACGACGAGCTGTTGGAGTATGACAGCGGACCAGATGTGACTCCTGTCACAGATGAAGACAGTGATCAGGAAACGCAGAACGTAAACGTAGAAAACAGTTCACCAGACTCCTCACAGGGACTCGTCCCCGAGATAGACTCGGAAGAGGAGGATCGAGGCGAGACGTCCGATCAGAGTATAGACGGTCCTCCATTGTCCTGATAGAGTTCATCACACGTAGAGAACCCGGTAGCTTAGATTTAAGAAAAAAAATTGATTAAATTTTCAAGTTTGTTGTGAAAGGAAACTTGAAGATTTATCCAGTGAAAATACTCATGCTTAAATATGGAAACCATGACAAAGTTTGCGGTTATGTTCCTAGAATTATAAGCTGTGGTATAAATTGTCTTTGATGAAACATTGACTGTGTATTTGTGAGTTCTAGTTTTGAAATTATGACAGTAGATTTTATGGGAATTTTATTTTTTCCCATTAATTTTAAATGGTTGGTGTGTATATTAGTTTATAGAATGAGATACAGTGTAGATATGAGTATTGGAAGTTGACATCTTCTGTAGACATGATTTGGAGTTGATTATGGAACTCAAGAATATTTGTTGTATTGGAACTTCAGATTGTTTTTTTTATGGCGTCGACCGAAGGTCGAAAGCCAACTAGGGATCGTCACTGGCTTTACGCAACAATCGGCAATCCTCGGTTAATTCCATACAAATGTACAAGGTACGAGCCATGCGAGGAGCTCCGAGTGTTTACGCAACCAAAGGTGTCAGTCGATGCATCCACAAAAGAAAATAGAGCATATCAAAATGAATTCAAAATAGAATTGCATTACGTATATCCACAATTAATTTTGATAAAAATAGAGATATTGTGTTTATTGTAACAAAAGAAAAAGTGGCGACCTTCCTGAAAGTTGCTGCGGATTAATTTCTACACATCATGTATAGCGATGCGTTGAATTACATTAATCATCGAAAGCCATGAAAAAAAAGAAAATAAACAGCAAAGCGGTAAAATAATCACGAAACTATTTTAATGGACAAATAAGAAGTTTAAACTAACTGACTTTAAAGATCAATCTTTAGCCTTACAATTTTACAACCAGCAGATTTTATCGTAAACATCGAAGGGTCGAGCTCCATCACTGGATATACCGTATACCGATCGTATCTCGTAGCTAACTTGCAATTACTGTAAATGTTGTGCAAGCTAAAACTATTAAAATAATGATGCTTATAGACATTGGCAAGTAGAAGAGTAAAAAAAAAATCCTTTCTAGCACTTAATCTAACTGAAAAGAGATTAATTTATTATTTAACATGAACAGGCTTCCATGTGTGTTTACTTTCAACGGCGTCTGGTGAATTCGGACCCTGATCAATTCGGACCACGGAATAAAGCCCCCAAACTACATGTATAATTGTGATATCGTGTGCTTACAGTCTTTTCATTTCAAATTTAATTCAAAAAGAACTTTTGAAATTGATTTTAAATGTTCGACGCCATTGAAGCCTTTCAGGCTTTTGATTTAACTTACTGAATCCAGCTTTATAGGAAGCTGATATTCTAGTTTATATAAATTTAGATGTGTATTCAGTCAACATTTTTCATAGATTTGAATGAGATGTATGGGAAGTTCTTAGAAACTGAATTGCATGCATGCTGTGATGAAGTGAAACGAAAATATCAAAATTCTTGCTTATAAACATAACATGTTGTTTTTAGCTCACCAGAGCCAGATGATCAGGTGAGCCTTCCTGATTGATGACTGCCCATTGTAAATATTTAAAATAATCTTCTTCTGAAGAACAGCAAGGCCATTAGCAGTCATACTGATACAGTGTATGCAAGCATCCTCATTTAGTGTAGATTCAATTTAATTCCTGAATTAGGATTGACAACCATTGAGAGTAATAGTATTGAGTACTCATTTATAAGAAACATTTATGTACTCTTGTGGACAGTTTATTATATTAAGTATAAACATGTAGTGAAGACTCAAGTTTTGTTCAAAACATGGCCTCTTGTGCTAGGTTTGGGCTATAATATGGTATCATAGTTTTACTTTGGAATACATTTGGGGAAAAATCACTTTCAAAAGTTTTTTTTTTTCAAAATAATAACAGGGCTAGAATGAGGTAAATCAGTAGTAAAGCATCTTCATGAAGTGTACACTTAGAAACAGATTTGTTCAAATCCCGAGGGCAAGGATGGAGCTTTTATTGGGGGGGGGGAGGGGGGGCAAAATAAGAATATGCAGATGCAGGATTTTTTTTTTAAAAATCAGAGACACCAGGGCAATATGCCAGTTTTCCATGTGAAGATAAGATTCAAGTTAACTCAAATATGACCTCGGGACTAGGTTATGAACAAAATTTAGGAAAAAATGATGTAAAAACATCCACAAGAACAAGAAGGTTTCAATTTATAAAGTTAACATTAATCCTAAAATTGTTGATATCAGATGGATTTAAATTTGAGATGAGAATAATAAGTTCCATTAACAATGTATTTACATTAAATGTTAACTCAGGTTACGTATGTAGCATTGTGGCCCGTGTATTCTAGTT